>NC_067495.1:29159353-29459353 GCF_947179515.1 Apodemus sylvaticus
AAAACCCTGTCTCGAAAAAACAAACAAACAAAAAAAACCAAAAAAGAAACAAAACAAAAGAAAACAAAATCTAGTCAGCACAGTTGACTTAGGTATTTTTTCCCATATGTGCTTATAGCTAAATCTTTCTCATGGAATCAAAGTTTACTTGAAATTTATACATAGTCGTAGGATTGTTTATATGAACCAAGTAAATCAAGCACCCTCAAAGCATATATAATTTGTGAGGCTTTTTATGTTGTTTTCTTCCTTCCTTTTTTCTTTTCTTCTTCCTTCCTCTTTTCCCTTAGAGTCAGCATCTCATGTATTCTAGGCTGGCCTTGAATTTGTCATGTTGCCAAGAATGACCTTGAACTTCTGCTCCTCCTGCCCCCATCTCCTGAGTTATGGAATTATAAATAAATGCTACCATATTTGGCTCTATTTCATTTTATTGACTTTTAAAATAAATCCTTAAAGACCCCTGAAATGCTAGAAACTCCATAGTTTTTATGGGAGAAAAGCTCCACTATTGTTTATACGGCCAGCGGGGCCACAAAGCCTTAACAGAAGCCAACCAAGTTTAACCTGACACATAGAAATCACATGTTAAGAGGGAAAAAAAGGAAGACTTCAGCAATTTCCTTTGAAATGGGTACCCATTAGGACTTACAACAGCAGGGGCCGGAGAGATGACTCAGGGGTTAGGAGCACTTGTTCCTGCAGTGGACCAAGGTTCAATTCCAAGTACCCACCCACAAGGTGGCTCACAATTATCCATAACTCAAGTTCTAGGATTCATATGACACAGACATGCATGTAGGTAAACACACTCACGCATATAAAATAAGCAAAAATTTAAAATCCAAATTTGATTCCCCAGGACCCACATGATGGAAGGAAAAAGGACTTCTACAAAGGCACACATGTTGTAGCATGCTCTCCTTCTAAAAATAAATAAAAATGCAATAAATCTTAAGAAAAAGAAGTCAGACATAGTGGTGTCTACCTTTAATCTCACCACTGGGAGGCAAAGGCAGGCAGATGTCTATGAATCTGAAGGCAGTCTGGTCTAGGTAGTGAACCAGCTAAGAGTACACAGAGAGACCACATCTCAAATCAACTAAAAAATTCTTACAACACTTAACATGGCAAAAATCAACTATTTAAGAAAATTGTAATAGTGTTTCTGGGAGAAATGAACATGAAGCACCAGGATGTAGGGTGGAACTGTTACTATTCGGACTGCCTATTTTTAACACTGCAAATGGCTTAGTTCTCATTTCTTTTTGTTTGACAGCTTGTGGTTAGCTTTGCAAGACAAGCATTTTCCCTAATGGGAGTTTTAAAATCATAAGTGCAAGAATTTGGTCAGGAGCTTCCCCATTTCATAGACTATTTGAGAACGTCAAAATGGCATTTAAATTGGACCAAGAGGTGAGCATGGAAGCTCATACCTGTAATGCCAGCAATTTGGTAGGAAGAGGCAGAAGGGTCATAACTTTGAGACCTCTTGGCTACATAGTGAGTTTAAGACCATCCTGGATTACGTAGTTACATTCTATCTAAAAAAAAGTAAAAAATAATGACCAAATCAAACCAAAACACATCACCACCATCACCAAAACAAAACAACCCCCCTCAAACCTCACGAAAGTCCCCTCAAGTCCCATTAATCATCTCTACCACCATCATTATCATGTACAGTAATCCCATACTGAGAGGCTGAGGCAGAAAGATCTTGAGGTCAGGGCCAGCCTGGACTACAGAATGAGATTCTTATCTTAAAACAAACAAACAAACTAACTAAATAAATAAACTGGACCTAGGAGAAGAAAAAGGAAATTATATTTTAGTGCTTTTTTCTTTTTTTTCCCTCCCTTTACCTCCCCTCCCCTCCCCTTCCCTCCCCTCCCCTTCCCTTCCCTTCCCTTCCTTTTCCTCCCCTTCTCTTCCCTCTCCCTTCCCTCCCCTCCCCTCCCCCTCCCTTCCCTTCCCTTCTCTTCCCTTCTCTTCTCCCTCCCCTCCCCTCCCCTCCCCTCCCCTCCCCTTCCCTTCCCTCTCCCTCCCCTCCCCTCCCCTCCCCCTCCCCTCCCCTTCCCTTCCCTTCTCTTCCCTCTCCCTCTCCTCCCCTTCCCTTCCCTCCCCTCCCCTCCCCTCTCCCTCCCTTCCCTTCCCTTCCCTTTCCTTCCCTCACTTTCCCTTCTTTTCTTTTTTCTTTTCTTTTCTCTTTTTTTTTTTTTTGAGACAAGGTCTCACTATGTAGCCCTGGCTACCCTAGAACTAGCAGACATCCACTTGCCCCATCTCCCAAACTGCTTGGATTACAGATTCATACAACTGTGTTTGAGCCCCAAAGTCTAGTCTTTTAAGCTCCTAAGAGAGTTGAAGACAGCTGTGTTTTGTTCTTCTTCTTAAAGTTATAGGAAGTACATGGGAGAATTTGTTTTTATAACTTTGCCAAAATAAGTCTCTCTCCTTTTTAGATAAGGTTTTAACATGTAACTCTGGCTGGCCTGGAGGTCATTGTATAATTGGGCTGGGCCTTGACCTCGCAGAGATCCATCTAGAGTGCAAGGACTATGGGTGTATGCTAACATGCTGGGCTAAGCCTTTGTGAAACAGAAGAATAAACTGCAAGATCTCAAGCACCCATGCTGTCCTTGAGCTCGCTGTGAAGCTGACGATGGCCTTAAACCTCTTATCCTTCTGTCTCGCACCTGAGTACTAGGATTATAGTCCCCACACCCCCATTCTTAGCTTTTTAGCTGGGATTATAGAAGTGTGCCACCACCATCCTGGTACAGACTGGTTTTTATGTGGATCCTGAGAATCAAAGCTAAGGTCCTCAGGCTTGGTCAACAAGTACATAACTGACTGAGCCATCTACCCAGCCCCCATTTAGACTTCTGATCACCCTGCCTCTACCTCCTGAGTGCTGGGGGCTATAGGCATGGTCTGCCATAGCCAGAGTGCTGTGTATTGAACCCAGAGCTTTGTGCTTTACCAACTGAGCTATGCTTCAAGCCTTGTGGGTTTTAAGAATAGATTCTCACTAAGTAGTCCTCGCTGGCCCAGTGACTCACTATTTAGATCAAGCTGGTCTTGAAATTGTGGCAGTCTTGTTGCCCCTGCCTCCGGAGTGCTAGAATCATAGACAAGTGCCTTCTTAGAATTGATTAATAGAAGGCTCTTAGAGTAAGAGCATCCCATAGCAGGTAGACTCTAAACCTAAAGTCAGGTATGTTCTTTAAAAAGGCAGAAAAGGAGCAGAGAGACTTGTGGAGAAGGCCTTATGTGGTTGGAGACAGAGACTGGAATGATGTATCTCTATCAATCAAGCAGTGCCAGGGACTACCCCCAGACACCATGAGCTCAGAGACAGGAACCAACTCTGGCGGTGCACTGCTTTCAGGTTCCTGGATTCCAGAACTGTGAGAGAAAGGAACTGTCCTTGTGACTCAGTTGATAGAGTACTTGTCTATCACTCACAAAGCCCCAGGTTCCAACCCCATTTCCACAAAGACCAGGCAATGTGGTATACATTGGTGATCCCAGTATCTGGGAGGTAGAGGCAGAAGGATTGAGGTGTCATGGTCATCTTGGCTACATTGTGAGTTCAAGGCCAGCCTGGGATACATGAGACTCTTTCCTCAAAATGACTGAATATAATATACTGAATAAAGATGATGAAAGTTTGAGTTGTTGTAATGTGAACATAATGCAACTGATACCCTAGGAAGTAAGAAACTAGTTGTGAGGTTTAAGTGGAGTGATGGCCATTGTACTGGACACTAACATCACATTTACAATCACACCCAGTGATACTGAATCCCACATAGCACATTAAATACCAGGTAACAAGTCTTCCCCTGCAAAGATGTGACAACCAAACTTTCAAATGGTCAAGGTGAGGAAGAATCCAGCAAAATCAGTGACAGCCAATTTAAAGATGAATGGGTTGCCTCAAACCTTCCTCAGAAATCTAATATAATCTTTATGCAAGAGTTTATGCTCTAAGATCAAGAATTGACAAATGGGAACTCATAAAACTACAAAGTTTCTGTAAGGCAAAGGACACTGTCAAAAGGACAAAACGTCAACCAACAGACTGGGAAAGGATCTTCACCAACCCTAAATCCGACAGAGGGCTAATATCTAATATATACAAGGAACTCAAGAAAGTAGAACCCAGAGAACCCAATAACCCCATTAAAAAGTGGGGTACGGAGCTAAACAAAGAATTTTCACATGAAGAACTTCGGATGGCGGAGAAGCATCTTAAAAAATGCTCAACTTCATTAGTCATTAGGGAAATGCAAATCAAAACAACCCTGAGATTTCACCTCACACCAGTCAGAATGGCTAAGGTCAAAAATTCAGGAGACAGCAGGTGTTGGCAAGGATGTGGAGAAAGACGAACACTCCTCCACTGCTGGTGGGATTGCAAGATGGTGCAACCACTCTGGAAATCAGTCTGGCAGTTCCTCAGAAAACTGGGCACCTCACTTCCAGAAGATCCTGCTATACCACTCCTGGGCATATATCCAGAGGATTCTTCAGCATGCAATAAGGATACATGCTCCACTATGTTCATAGCAGCCCTATTTATAATTGCCAGAAGCTGGAAAGAACCCAGGTGTCCTTCAACAGAAGAATGGATTAAAAAAATGTGGTATATTTACACAACGGAGTACTATTCAGCCATTAGAAACAATGAATTCATGAAATTCTTAGACAAATGGATGGAGCTGGAGAACATCATACTAAGTGAGGTAACCCAGTCTCAAAAGATCAATCATGGTATGCACTCACTGATAAGTGGATATTAGCCTAGAAACTTTGAATACCCAAGACATAATCCACAAATTAAATGATGTCCAAAAAGAATGGAGGAGTGGCCCCTGGTTCTGGAAAGACTCAGTGCAAGAGTATAGGGGAATTCCAGAACAGGGAAGCGGGAAGGGGTAGATGGAGGAACAGGGGGAGGGAAGAGGGCTTATGGGACTTGCGGGGAGTGCAGACCCAGAAAAGGGGAAATCATTTGAAATGTAAATAAAAAACATATCCCCGCTGGGCAGTGGTGGTGCACGCCTGTAATTCCAGCACTTGGGAGGCAGAGGCAGGCGGATTTCTGAGTTCGAGGCCAGCCTGGTCTACAGAGTGAGTTCCAGGACAGCCAGGACTATACAGAGAAACCCTGTCTGGGGGGGGGGGAATATATATATATATCAATTAAAAAAAAGAGTTTCCATCTTTCTTTTTCTTTTTACTTTTCTTTCTCCTCCCTCCCTCCCCTCCCTCCCTCCCTCCCTCTCTTCCTTTCTTCCCACCCCTCTCTCTTTCCTGTTGCTGTTCCAGACAGGTTTTTCTTTTTATTTACATTTTTTACTTATTTACTTTCCATCCTGCTCACTGCCCCCCTCCCAGTCATCCCCTCCCACAATCCTTCTCCTATCCCACTTTCCTTCTCCTCTGAGCAGCCGGGGGTTCCCTGGGTATCCTCCAACCTGGCACTTCCAGTCTCTGCGATGCTAGGCCACTTCCTCTCCCACTGAGGCCAGACAAGGCAGCCCAGCCAGGAGAACAGATCCCACAGACAGGCAACAGCTTTAGGGACAGCTTCCATTCGAGCCAAGCTGCACACCTGCTACATATGAGCAGGGAGGCCTAGGTCCAGGTGTGTATGGTCTTTGGTTCAGACTCTAAGGGCCCCAAGGCTCCAGGTTAGTTGACTCTGTTGGTCTATGAAGTCCCTAATCCATTCCAGGTCCGCAATCCTTCCTCTTATTCTTCCATAAGAGTCCCCAAAGCTCCATCCACTGTTCAGCTGTGGGTGTCTCTATCTGTAAGCTAGTGGGTGGATCCTCTATGTCTTAATCAGGGTTTCTATTCCTGCACAAACATCATGACCAAGAAGCAAGTTGGAAAGGAAAGGGTTTATTGAGCTTACACTTCCACACTGCTGTTCATCACTAAAGGAAGTCAGGACTCAAGTCAGGAAGCAGGAGCTGATGCAGAGGCCATGGAGTGATGTTTCTCACTGGCTTGCTCAGTCTCTTCCCCTGGATTGCTCAGCTTGCTTTTCTTATAGAACCCAAGACTACCAGCCTGGGGATGGCACCACCCACAAGGGGCCCTCTCCCCTTGAGCACTAATTGAGAAAAAGCCGCACAGCCAGGCGGTGGTGGTACACACCTTTAATCCCATCACTTGAGAGACCGAGGCAGGCAAATTTCTGAGTTCGAGGCCAGCCTGGTCTACAGAGTGAGTTCCAGGACAGCCAGGGCTACACAGAGAAACCCTGTCTCGAAAAAAACCAAATCCAAAAAAAAAAAAAAAAAAAAAAGGAACAAAAAAAAAAAGAAAAACAAACATAATCAGGTTCCTGCATTTCTTTTTATTTGTTAGTATAGAATAGAGTTTTTTTTAGGACGTGGGGATGGGAGTTAAGGGGGTAGTAGAGGTAGAGAAAGGCAGAGAGAAGGAGAGAGTAGAGAAGCAGAGGCTGGCCATGACCACATGGAGATGGGGGAGGGGAGGGGAGAGAGAAGAGCCCAAGAGGGCAAGAGAGAAGCTCAGAGAGTAAGAGAAGAAGAGTCTCTGCATTTCTTGTAGACAGGATAAATTTTAGGTTGAAAGCTTTGTGGGTGGGTTGGTGTCTCTCTTATTCCACTGGGGATCCTGAATCCGCCCCCCCATCCTCCTTCCTTCCAAGGTCCCTCCCTCCGTCTGCCTCTTAGGACTATTTTCCCCCTTCTAAGTGAGATTCAAGCACTTCTTGTCTAGCTTCTTTGGGTCTGTAGAGTGTAGCATGGTACCTGTATTTTATAGCTAATATCCACTTATAAGTGAGTGTATACCATGCATGTCCTTTTGGGTCTGGGTCACCTCACTCAGCATGATATTATCAAGTTCCAGCCATTTTCCTCCAAAGTTCATGATGCCAGACAGGCTCTTATCATGTGGCTCTGGTTGTCCTGGAACTTACTCTGTAGACCTTAAACTCAGAGATCCACCTGCCTCTGCCTCTCAAATGCTGGGATTAAAGGCACGTGGCTCTACCATATGGCCTGATTCCTTTTTGAAACACTTGCTTTTTGTTTTCTCTTGAGACAGGGTTTCTCTGTGTAACCCTGGTTGGCCTGGAACTCTCTATGTAGACCAGGATGGCCTCAAACTCACAGAGATCCACCTGCCTGTTATCTGCTGAGATTGAAAGCATTCATTATTGCTTCCAGCTTGAAATATTATTTATTATAGATGGTGAACAAAATGGACTTTTCGTAAGCATCCTTCAATAAAATCTGACAGTTTCTTTCCCCACCTCAGTCTTTCTAAAGCCTTGTAAGACTCATTGACTAGTACACACACACACACACACACACACACACACACACATACACACACATGTGTGCGCACGTGTATGTGCTTGTCATGCAGAGCTGTAGCTCTTGTCTAGCATATTCAAGGCCTTGAGTTACAGCCTCATCACAGCTGAAAATTAATGTATATATTCTTGTTTTTTTCCAGCCTCATTTTGTGGGAATAGAAATTGTTATGATTTGCAATGTTCCCCCAGGTCCAGCTTCATTCAAAATCCGATAGGTTGGTTTTGAGAAACATAATTTATTTATACTAGATCATAGCCTCCAGCTGTCATGCTTGTGGTGAAACTGCTTATGCCCTAATTTGGAAATAAAACACCACAGTCAGCACTTTGGGAGAGTTACACTGAGTTATTTGAGAAGTTTTGCCTTTTTTTCAATTTCTTTTTTGATTTATTTGAAGACTTTAGACATGAGTACACTGTATTTACATTATTCCTCTCCTTCCTCAAACTAATCCCTTGCTTCCCTAGCTATCCCTTCTCAAATTCATGAGAGAGAGAGAGAGAGAGAGAGAGAGAGAGAGGAGAGAGAGAGAGAGAGAGAGAGAATATCTCATTGTGCTCATTGTGTACTCCAGGTTAACCAGAACTCACAATATAGCCCAAGATAGTCTCAAACTCAAAGCAAACTGTCTGCTTCAGTTTTCAGAGTTCAGGGATTATAGGTATGAGCCACCATGCCTGGCTAGGTGTTTGCTTTCACAGTAAACGGGATCAGTATAAAAAGCAATTTTGGACCTGCGCAAATATGCACCTCAAACGGATCTGTTTCATCATGGGCATCTTTTAGACCACAGGTTCAGATATCAGCTCCTCCTCTTCCTACTCCTTCCTCCTCTTCCTTCTTTTCTTCTCTTCCTCTTCCTCCTTTTCCAATAGAGTCTTGCTATGGAGCAGGCTGGCCTATAATTCACTATTTAGCCAGGTTGGCCTTGAACTCACAGTAATCCTCCTGTTTTAGTCTTCTGATGCTGGGATCAGAAGACATCATGCCTGGCTCTGTTTTCTCACTCTTTAAAAGTTTTGTTATTTTGTGATTATTTGAGACAGAGTATCATTCTGTAGTCTAGACTGGCCTGGAACTCACTATGTATCCCAAACTGACTTTGGATTTGGGGCAAGTACCAGAGTTTGAGAGGGGTCACTATACCCACCAGATAACTGCTTCTTTGTTGTTTGAAGATATGGTCTCTTGTGGCCCAGGCTGCTTCAAATTCCCCATATTGTCAAGGATGACCTTAAACTCCTAATCTTTCCATTGAATATGAGGTCGCATGGCATACCATATGCATGCCTGGTGCTCATAGAGGGAAGAAGAGGGAGTTGGATCCCCTGGAACTTAAGTTATACACAGTTGTGAGGCGCCATGTGGATGCTGGGAACCTAAACCTGGGTCTTCTGGAAGAGCAGCCTGTGGTCTTTTTTTTTTTAAGACTTTTTTTTTTTTTTTTTGGAGGAACCGCCAGACTAATTTCCAGAGTGGTTGTACTATCTTACAATTCCACCAGGGATGGAGGAGTGTTCCTCTTTCTCCACACCCTCTCCAACACCTGCTGTCTCCTGAGTGTTTAATCTTAGCTATTCTGACTGGTGTGAGGTGAAACCTCAGGGTTGTTTTGATTTGCATTTCCTTAATGACTAATGATGCTGAGCATTTCTTAAGGAGCTTCTCCGCCATCCAAAGTTCTTCAGGTGAGAATTCTTTGTTTAACTCTGTACCCCATTTTTTAATAGGGTTATTTGGTTGTCTGGAGTCTAACTTCTTGAGTTCTTTGTATATATTGGATATTAGCCCTCTGTCAGATGTAGGATTGGTGAATATCCTTTCCCAATTTGTTGGTTGCCAATTTGTGCTTTTGATGGTGTCCTTTGCCTTACAGAAACTTTATAATTTTATGAGGTCCCAAGGGGTGGATGGGGGAACAGGGGGAGGGAAGAGGGCTTATGGGACTTTCAGGGAGTGGGGAGCCAGGAAAGGGGAAATCATTTGAAATGTAAATAAAAATATATCAAATAAAAAAAGATTTAATTTTTTATGTATATGAATACACTGTAGCTGTCTTCAGATGCACCAGAAGAGGCCATCAGATCTCATTACAGATGGTTGTGAGCCCATGTGGTTGGGATTTGAACTCAGGACCTCCAGAAGAGCAGTCAGTGCTCTTAACCCCTGAGCCATCTCTCCAGCCTGAAGCCATTGCTCTTAATGGAGGAGCCATTTTTCCAACACTGGTGGAATTCTACAACTGTCAGTAGGAGTGTAAAATCATATGACTTCGGAGAACTTTTTCTAAGTTCTTGATCCTAACTTGACCTCTATCTCAAGGACCCATAAATCTTATATCTAGGTCTTTTCTTTTCTTTTCTTTTCTTTTCTTTCTTTTCTTTTTCTTTTTTTTTTTTTTTGGTTTTTTGGATTTGATTTTTTCAAGACAGGGTTTCTCTGTATAGCCCTGGCTGTCCTGGAACTCTGTAGACCAGGCTGGCCTCGAATTCAGAAATCCGCCTGTCTCTGCCTCAGGCAGGTGGCATGGAACTTGTGGGAGTGACCAATCAATAAGCGTCCAACTTGGTGCTCATGCCTTGAGAAGGAGCCCATGCCTGGCCCTGCCTGGATGGCCAGCACCCAGAGGCTGGATAACTCAGACCAGAGACTCAGTATAGAAAGAACCAAATATGACTGACAAAAAAAATGTAAATGAAATGATGCCTATTGATACTCTGCTATGCTCATAGATTGGTGCCCAGTCCAATTGTCATCAGAGCGCTTTCCTCCAGCAACGGATGGGAAAAGAAGCAGAGAGCCACAGCTTCACACTAGGCAGAGCTTGGTGAGCCTGCAGAAGACGGGGAGGAAGGATGGTAGGAGTCAGAGGGCTTGAGGACACCATGAGAACAAACCCCACAGAATCAACTAAGCAGGGTTCGTGGGGACTCACAGAGACTGAAGCAGTAACCAAGGAGCCTGCCTGGGTCTGAGCTAGGTCCTCAGTGTATATATTATGGTTGGTGTAATTGTGGGACCCTGTAATATGGGGAGTGGGGGTTGTCTCTGGTGCCTTTGTTTGAGCATGGGACCCATTTCCTCTTACTGCATCTCCTCATCAAGCCTTGATTTGAGGGTTTGGGTCTAGTCTTATTGTAATTTGTTATTTTTAAAATTAATTTATTTATTCACTTTACATCCTGATTGCAGCTCTGCACTTCTCTCAGTCTCAGTCCTAGTTACACCATGTTTGGTTGATATTCCTGGGAGGTCTGCTCTCTGCTCTCTCTGTCTCTCTCTCTCTCTCTCTCTGTCTCTGTCTGTCTCTCTGTCTTTCTTTCTCTCTCTCTCTCGAAGGGAAACATAGGAGGAGTGGATCTAGGGGAAAGGGGAGGTGGTGGAGGGTGGGCAGAGTGAAGGTAGGAGAAAACTGTAGTCAAGATGCAATGTATGTAAAGAAAAACAAATATTGATTTGTGTATGTTGAAGCACCTCTGCATTGCCTGGAATGAAATCTATGTGATCATAGTAACAATCAACAATCTTTTTGATGTGTAGTTGAATTCAGTTTGTATTTTATTGAGAAAATTTGCATCCATATTCATCAGAGTGATTGGCCTTTAAGTTCTTTTTCTGTTGTTTTCTTTCTGGCTTTGGTAGGAGTGTGATGCTGGCTTTGTCAAATGGATTTGGCACTGTCCCTTTCTTCTTTATTTTATGGAATAGTTTGAGAAGTGTTAGCATCAGTTCTTCTTTAAAGGTCTGGTAGGATTCAGCTGTGACTCCATCTGGGTTTGGGCTTTTAAAAAATGTCATTTATATTTTAATTTGAAAAGTAAGAGCCCTTCCAAACCTCGAATCATACCCAAGAGAACATCTTCCCAGGAGTCCTGAAGTACCAAAGCTCCTTTTCAAAGGTAGCTTTCCTGCTAGCTTTAGCAATTTACTACAGGAGCCTGTTAATCTTGTGGGTTTCTCTGTCTCTGTCTGTGTCTGTCTGTCTGTCTATCCGTCTGTCTCTCTGTCTCTGTCTTCTGAGGCAAGGTTTCACTTTATAGCCCTGGGTGACCCAAAACGCACAGATCTGCTTCCCTCTGTCTTCTGAGTGCTGGAATTAAAGGTGTGTACTACCATGCCTGGCTTTTTTTTTCATATTTTAACATGTTTTGTGTATATGATGTGTGTGTATGCATATGACATAATGTGTGCATATTCTGTAGAGTGTGTGTGTGTGTGTGATTGCAGAGTCAGTTTTTTCTTCCCACCTTTGTGTGGGACCCAGGTCAACAGACTTGTTCTGTAAGCTCCTTTACCCCAGCAACAAGCCATCTCACCAACCCTAGTTTTTCTCTCTTTCTAAAATTATTTCCTTTATTTGTATTTTGTGTATATGGGTGTTTTGTCCTGAGTATGTATGTACACCACATACATGCAGTGTCTGAGGCCAAAAGAAAGGATGGCATTTCTTAGGACTGGAGTTAGAATGTTTGTGAGCTACCATTTGGGTGCTGGAAACCAAACCTGGCTACTCTAGAAGAGCATCCAGTGATCCTAACCACTGAGCCATCCTTCCAGTAAGCCCCCATTGTTTTTTTGAGTCATATTTTCTCTCTCTTTAAAAAAAAAACACAATATCTTTTTTACATTTATGTATGTAGTGTGTATGTATGTAGTGTGTGTGTGTGTGTGTGTGTGTCCTTGGCATAGTATGTGTCTGGAAACCAAAGGACAACTTGTGTGAGTCAGTTGTTCCCTTCCAGCACGCAGGATTTGGCGAGCAGGCTCATATTGTCAGGCTTGGAAGCCAGTGCCTTTACCCGCTGAGCCATCTGGCCAGCCCATGTTTGATTTTTCTAATTGCCAAATCTGATGCAGTGCAACTACTTACTTAGATCACATTACTGTTTATATCAAAGTCAAATAATGATTAAACTGAAACAAATGTATAGTCATAGCTCACTGTGAGAGTGGTGAAATTCAGCCAGTTCCTGTCTTACCCTGCCCTTGAATGTGTTTGCTGTCTCAGTCACTAGAAGGCTGAGCTGACATGCAGATGGACTGTTAGCTCTGAATGGAGTACAGAGTGGACAGCTGAGCTCGTGTATAAAGCCGTGCAGGCGGCCCTGCACGAGTACATGCCCACTCTTCGTGCTGCTGTCTAACTGGAGCACAGCCGGTGTCTTCCAGAGGTCCCCACCTCTGATGCTGACACCCATAGTGCACTCTTCATCTCTAGCTCAAGTTTAAGGCTTTTCCACACAGCAGGATTTTTTTTATTGAATATATTCCTCATTACATTTTAAATGCTAAAAACCTTTCCCGGTTTCCCCCTCCTCATAAACCCCCAACCCCTCCTCCCAACCCCTGGCTCCATGCATATGCCCCTCCACCAGCCCAATTCCCACCCCCTCTCTTGGTTTCTCTTTGTTGGGGCATCTATTGAGCCTTCACCTGACCAAGGACCACTCCTCCCACTGATGCCCAACAAGGCCATCCTCTGCCACATTTTTGGCTGGAACCATGTGTGCCCCTTGGTTCAGTTCCTGGGAATCTTGGGACGTCTGGGTGTCCGAAATCATTATTCTTCCCATGTGGCTGTAAACCCCTTCATCTCCTCCAGACCACCCTCCAGCTCCTCCATTGGGGACCCCATGCCCTGTCCAATGGTTGGCTGCTAACATCTGCCTCTGTATGTGTAAGGCTCTAGCAGGGCCCCTCCAGAGACAACCATGGAATGCTCCTTTTGGTATACACTTTTTGTCGTCTATAATAGTGTCAGGGTTTGGTGACTATAGGATGAATCCTTAGGAAGGGCAGTCTCTGGGTGGCCTTTTCTTCAATCTCTCCTCCATACTTTGTCTCCTATATTGCTCCTGTGAGTATTTTGTTCCCTTTCTCGGAGGAACCACAGCACCCTCACTTAAGTCCTCCTTCTTCTTGAGCTTCCTGTGGTCTGTGAATTGTAACTTGCTTATTCTGAGCTTTTGGGCTAATATCCAATTATCAGTGAGTGCATACCATGTGTGTTCTTTTGTGATTGGGTTACCTCACTCAGGATGACACTTTCTAGTTCCATCCATTTGCCTAAGAATTTCATGAATTCATTGTTTTTAATAGCTGAATACTACTCTATTGTGTAAATGTACCACAATTTCTGTATCAATTCCTCCGTTGAAGGACATTTGGGTCCTTTCCAGCTTCTGACTATTATAAATAAGGCTGCTGCGAAAATAGTCCTTATTACATGTTGGAGCATCTTCTGGGTATATGCCCAGAAGTACAGCAGGATTTTTAAAAGGAGAAATGTAAATTTGAAGTTATACAGCTGTGGCAGCCAATCTGTAAAGATGACATCAGGGGCTGCAGAGATGGCTCAGTAGTTAAGAGTACTGACTGCTCTTCTGGAGGTCCCAAGTTCAAATCCCAGCAACCACATGGTGACTCTCAACCATCAGTAATGAGATCTGACTCCCTCTTCTGGAGTGTCTGAAGACAGCTACAGTGTACTTAAATATAATAATAGATAAATCTTTGGGCCAGAATGAATAAAGGTTCTGAGATCAACTCCCAACAACCACATGATGGCTCACAACCATCTGCACAGCTACAGTGTACTCATATACATAAAATAAATACATAAATCGTAAAAAATAAAGATGACCTCAATATTCATGTTGGGCTGCAGACACAGATCAGGGGTAGAAGTCTTACCTATCATTTCATGGCCTGCATTCTATGGGCCTAGGAGGAAGGAAGGGTTCCTTTTGGCTTACAATTTAGGTATGATAAATCCTAAGGGCTGAGGTGGTAGAGGTGAGGCGGCTGCCACATGCAGATGTGGTCAGGCAGCAGATGCTGCACCAACTCTCTTCCTCCCTTTAGAAGCCCAGGACTCCAGCATATAAGGCGAGGCTGCCTATGTTTAGGGAGGGTCTTCCCACCTTAGTGAACTTCACCAAGAAAATCCCTCCCAGGCATCAGGAAATGGGAACCAGTTTGAATTTCCACCAACAGATAAATGGGCAATGAAAATGTGGTATATACATAATGGTATTTTATTGTTGTTATTATCTTATTCTATGTGTGTGGTTTGTTTTGTCTGCATGTATGTCTGTGCACAACGTTTGTGCCTAGTTCCCTTGGAGGACAGAAGACAGAACTGGATCTTCTGGAACTGGAGTTAGAGATGGTTGTGAGCTGCCGTGCAGCTGCTGGGAAAGGAACCCATATCCTCCAGAAGAGCAGCAAAGGTTCTTATCTACTGAGCCATCATCTCTGCCACAATGGTATTTTATAAAACAATAAAGAAAAAAGAAATACAATTTTCAGGAAAAAAATAGATGGATCAGGGAATTATTTTATTAAGTGAAATAGTACACATTGGGAAGGACAATACCCCATGTTTTGCTCATATGTGGATTTTAATTTTTAACTTGTGTATGTCTACATATCTCTCGTATGTCTCCAAGGATCACCCTGAACTTCTGATCCTCCTGGTCACCATCTCCCAAGTACTGGGTCACAGGTGTTCAAGCGTACTCCTGGCTTGTGTGGCATCAGGGATGGAACCTAGGGTCTTGTGCATGCCATACAAGCTCAAAGCCTTGTCTTTCAAAATCTGTTGAGGATTACGTTGAAGCTGTAGCTTGTCTTTGGTAGGAATTCTACAGGATTCCAGTTCACAAGCACAGGAAATCTTTCCAGCTTCTAGTCTTTTCTTCACTTTCTTTTTAGAGTGTTTTAATGTTTTCTTCACAGAATTTATACTTTCTTGGTGAGATTTATTCTTAGATTCTTTTGAACTGTTGTGAATGGGATATTTTCCCTAATTTCTTTCTTTCTTCCTTTCTTCCTCCCTCCCTCCCTCCCTCCCTCCCTCCCTCCCTCCCTCCCTCCCTCCCTCCCTCCCTCCCTCCTTTCTTTCTTTCTTTCTTTCTTTCTTTCTTTCTTTCTTTCTTTCTTTCTTTCTTTCTTTCTTTCTTTCTTTCTTTCTTTCTTTCTTTCTCCTTCCCTCCCTCCCTTCCCTCTCCCTCCGTCCCTCCCTCTTTTCCTCCCTCTCTCCCTCTCCTTTCCTGCCCCCCCTTTTGGTTTTAAGTCATTTATTGTCTCCTAATTTATTTCTTGGCAGTTCTTTATTAGTATGTAGAAAAACTACTGGGCTACATAAGACCCTTTTACAACTCCCCGCCCATACACACACAAACGTGTTCTGGCCACGTTTATACAGTGCTATAAAATGTAGGTGTTTCAGGAAATAATAAAAAAGAATGGCAAGTTCCTGGGCTACACCCAGCTACCCTGCCCCAGTGGTGGTCTCAGCACTTCAATCAATCAAGGTCGATTGTCTTATAGCCACTGTACCTTCTCAGCCATAAACCCACTGTGGTCTGCGGTCCCAAATTCCAGTAACCCAGTAAATCAAAACTCTAGAAGCTTATAATTACCCAGTCAGATTTATATAATAATAAATTCTCAATTCACAAGAGGCCCACACAATAATTTCAGAGCCAATTGATAATGGTATAAGCTGCCCACCTAGATTAGACAAGTTATCCTGGGCTGGAGAGATGGCTCAGTGGTTAAGAGCACTGACTGCTCTTCTAAGGATCCTAAGTTCAAATCCCAGCAACCACATGGTGGCTCACAACCATCTGTAATGAGATCTGATGCCCTCTTCTGGGGTGTCTGAAGACAGGTACAGTTTTTATTTGTACTTATTTATAATAATAAATAAATCTTTGGGCCTGAGGGAGCAGAGATTGAGCGAGCAAGGTTAACCAGAGCAATTGGGGTTGACCTGAGCGAGCAGAGGTCCTCAATTCACTTCCCAGCAACCACATGAAGACTCACAACCATCTGTCCAGCTACAGTGTACTCATATACATAAATAAATAAATCTTAAAAAAAAGACAAGTTATACCAATTATTCTTTCCCCATAACCTATTATAGCTACCCGTGGCTATTTAAAGCCACACAGCATCCGGGTCCTTTTCCTTCTGCCCCATCTTCCTTCTTTCTCCCTCCACCTGTCTCCTCTGTCTCTGTCTCTGCAACTCTTTGCTCCACCTCCCTTTCCCCTGTCCAATCACAGGCTTCTTGTTATATTAATGTTTAATGTGATTGGACAGGGAATATTCTGCTACATGTGGGGAATGTGAATATGCTTTACTGATAACTTTCTAAATAGGAACCTTAAAACATTAACCTAGGGTCCTCCCTTCCTTTGTAGGCTTTCAAGCTTAATGAAGCAGGAGTAGAAAAAGAAAGGCGAAGCATAGGGTCTGAGCCCCAGAATAGGCTTAGAAAAGCAGTTCAGAGGCTAGCATAGACAATGAAAGCCGCCTCTACCCTTCAGCTTCCTATCTGTGCTAACACTGGCCTAGAATGCCAACCCTTCTTTTTCTCTTTCCTTCCCCCTCACTCTCTTTCCTCCCCCCATACTCCTTTTTACTTTTTCTTCCCCCCTATTTTTTCAAAGATAGACTTCCTTACACAGGATCTCCTTTGGATGTGTTTGGACGACTGGATGCTTGATTCATTCTCAAGTGGACCTTGAGGGCTTGTTTGGAGGGACTAGTAGCACAGGAGTGCAGCTACTCATATACTCTTGACCCAAGAAAGGGTCTCCTCTTTGGGCAAAGTTTAGTCTTTTGCATCAGACTGGAGAAGGTTGCATATAGAGTATCAAGGGAAAAGGGGGACAGCCATTTAGCTACCCAGATCAGTGGAATGACCTTGGTAATCAATGAGGTGACAGATTTTACAAAAATTGATCCATACACATGTCCAAGAGTTCCAAAATTATCTTCTTCTTCCTCCTCCTCCACCATATCCTCCTCTACGTTCTCTTCTTCCTTATCTTCTTCTTCCTCTACCTCCTCTTGGTTTTCTGAGATAGGGTTTCTCTGTGTAGCCCTGGCTGTCCTGGAACTTGTTCTGTAGACCAGGCTGACCTCAAACTCACAGAGATCCACCTGCCTCTGCCTCCCAAGTGCTAGGATTAAAGGTGTGCACTCCTATTACCACCAGGCTCAATATTTTCATAAACATTACTTCATTGTACTGGCTGGTTTTGTGTCAACTTGACACAGGCTGGAGTTATCACAGAGAAAGGAGCTTCAGTTGGGGAAGTGCCTCCATGAGATCCAGCTGTGGGGCATTTTCTCAATTAGTGATCAAGTGGGGAGGGCCCCTTGTGGGTGGTACCACCTTTGGGCTGGTGTTCTTGGGTTCTATAAGAGATCTGGCTGAGCAAGCCAGGGGAAGCAAGCCAGTAAGAAACATCCCTCCATGGCCTCTGCATCAGCTACTGCTTCCTGACCTGCTTGAGTTCCAGTCCTGACTTCCTTTGGTGATGAACTGCAATGTGGAAGTGTAAGCTGAATAAACCATTTCCTCCCCAACTTGCTTCTTGGTCATGATGTTGTGCAGGAATAGAAACCCTGACTAAGACATTCATATATCCTGGGAACTCTCAGGAAGATAAAAGTTGCAAGTCATGCTCCTGTTATGCCCTGACATTTATTTTTTGAGCGTGAGACAGGATCTTTTTATGTGGTTCAGGCTTGCCTAATTTGCAATCCTCTTGCCCCAGACTCCCTCTGTCATGATCTAATCCTTCCTTAATCTGAATAAAACCTTCCTATGGAAAGAAAGAAGGTTATGTAGGAAGCAGTGCAGGCCTATGACATTCTTAGCAAGGCCTTGGGAGGCCCAGAAGAAAGGAATGATCCTGTGGGAGAGGGGACTCGACCTGGTGTGGGAGACAGACAGGACAATAGGTTTGAGAAGGGACCAGACACCAGTGGGGCTTTGAGGCCCTAGATGAGTGTGCAGAGGACTGTTTGAGACAGCCAGGGAGCCACATGCGCAGAATGGCTGTCCTGTCGACTCCCCAAGGTTGACACTCATCTGCTCATCTGTTCCATTTATGCACTGAGACAACAGATAGCCCATCTGTTCCATCTGTGAGCTGATTCTTGTCTTAAAAGAAAGTCAGGGTCTCTGGTGGGTCTGCACCTGCTGTTCCAATTTGTCTTGTTTCTTTCCCCTCTTAAACAAATTAATTTTTTAGTGTAGTGTTCAAATTACTCTTTTCATTATGGCATTATCACACATTGTTATCATTTATTTATCTGCTCCACCCTCCCTGGTACTGTCTGACTCTAGCTGGGACCCTTCTTTCCCAAGATAAGTCTCTCCCCTGCCCACCTGCATTCATGTCCCTTATGTTCTCTTGCCTTCCTTTAGAAAAAAAAAGATGTCTTTTTATTTATGTGTCTGTGTCTGTGCATGTGTCACACACATGTGTGCCTGAATGTGACAGAAGAGGGTGTTAGACCACAGGTAGACCGGTTACAGACATTTGTGAGCCTCCTGAAGTGGGTACTAGGGGAGTCCAAGTTCTGATCTGATGGACGGGCAACAGTTGCTCTTACTGTTGTTTCTCCAACCCTGTCCCATCTTTTCCCCCTTTTCATGGTCCTTTATACAGTATTATGATCAAGAAACACACCCACTCAAATGTATGCACATGATGCATTCACATAAACATTAAGTGGGTAGGGAGTTGAGAGAAAGAGAGACAGGCAGTGAGACAGAATGACAGAGAGAAGAGATATTTGAATTCCTTAGATTAGTGTGCAAGGTAATGCAGTTTTTTGTCAGCTTCATACCTGTGTATCATATTTTGTTCTCATCCTTTCTCACAGTGTCCTTTCTAGTGTTGTGATGTACAAACATAGATATATAAACACACACAAGTAGATACAAACATATACCCTTCAATCTAGGCTCTGCACATGCAAGGAAACGTGGAATATTTGTGTTGAGTCTGGCTTATTTTCCTTAGCATAATGATTAACAGTTGAACGCAGTTCCTGCAAATGAATGTCATGATTCATTTTTATTTATGGCTGCATAAAATTTCATTGTGAGTATGTACTGAATTTTTATCCATTTACATGGCAAAGAACATTTCCTGGATATTGAGGATTGTGCAGTAATAAATATGGATGTACAAAATAACTCTGCTATGTTGTCAAATTCTTTCAGGTATAGACCAATAGACCAAATAAGAGTATACTTGGGATATATGATAATTCTACTTTTGGATGTGTGTGTGTGTGTGTGTGTGTGTGTGTGTGTCTGTGTGTGTGCATGCGTGCATGTGTGTTCACAGGCCTGGCTATTTTTAGATCTTTGAAGAACCCACAGAATAATGGCTACAGGGTTCGTTTTCCCACATATTACCAATCATTGTTGGCGTTTGCTATTCTGATTGGTGTGAGATTCTATCTCATAGTAGAATATTTTTGGAATCAAATAACTTAATTCAAAAGCTTGAAAGTAGATAAAGGAAAAAGCAAATGGGCATTTTCTCCCTGGCTTTGTTGTCATTGAAAGCTCAATTTAGTTTTCTTTTTAAACAGTTTTTTTTTTTGTATTTTTAATCTATGTGTATATGTGCTTGTGGTCCTGGTATTTTTTGTGTGCAGGTGCAGGTGGAGTGCAGAAGAGGGCGTCGGATTCCCCGGGGCAGAGTTTTATGTGAGCCTCCTGACATGTGTTCAAGGATCAGAACTGCTCTTCCGTATGAGTAGCACTCACTGCAGCTCTTTAATTTGTATTTCCCAGGTAGGCCCAGATCTTGCACGCTTTCGGAGGCATCTATTGACCATTTGTAATTCTTCTTTTGAGAGCTGTCTACTCCTGTCACTGACCTATTTTTGATTGCATGATACGTTTTCGATATTTAATTTTTCACAGTTTTACATTTAAAAAAATGATTTGTTTTATGCGTGTGAGTGTTATGCCTGCATGTATATGTGTATACCACATGTGTGCCTGGTGCCATTGGAGGTCAGAAGAGGGCATTAGATCCCCTGGAACTGAATTTATAGATAGTTGTGAGTCCCCATGTTGGTACTGAGAACTGAACCCAGGTCCTCTGTAAGAGCTGCAAGTTCTCTAAACTGTAGTGTCATCTCTCTAGACCCCCCTAATGTTCAGTTCTTTATATATCCATGTATAATTTGATATTTCCCCATTTTGTTAGTTGTCTCTTCACCCTGGTGATTGTTTTGTTTTTGTTATGTAAGAGTTTCTTTATTTCATGTTATCTTATTTGTCAATTCTTGAACTTATTTCCTGTTCTACAGAAATCCTTTTTAGAATGTCCTCACCTGCTGGGAGGTGGTGGCGCATGCCTGTAATCCCAGTCCTTGGGAGGCAGAGGCAGGTGGATTTCTGAGTTCAAGGCCAGCCTGGTCTACAGAGTGAGATCCAGGGCAGTCAGAGCTATACAGAGAAACCCTGTCTCAAAAAAACAAATCCAAAAAACAAAACCAGAAAGTCCTCACCTGTGCCTATGTCTTCCAGTGTTTTTTCTAGGTTCCTCTTTAGCAATTATAGAGTTCCAGTTCTCACATTGTGATCTTTGCAATTTTGAACTAATTTGTGTGTGTGTGTGTAAAGTGAGGGCGCTGGATGTAGATGAATTCTTCTACAAGCGGAAAAGCACTTGTCCCAGCACCATTTGCTAAAGTCACTGTTTTCTGGTATATGTTTTTGACACCCTTTTCACAATTCAGGTGGCTCTAATGATATGAATTTATTTCCGGATCCTCTATTTCATTGACTTACACATCTGTTTTTGCAAGTACCATGCTGTTTTTCTTACTATGGCTTTGTAATACCATTTGAGATTAGGTATTGTGGTACCTGACGTTTGAGAGATTTAGTTGAGACCAAGTCTTCAAAACTCATGATCTTCTTGCTCACCCCTTCTGAGTATTATGATACAAGGGTGAACCACCACGTCTAGTTGTGCAAGAACTCTATTACAGGAAATTCCAGTGGAAGGAAAAGGCCAAGGGAGAGGAAGTAACCTGAGAAGTATTTCTAATTGTGTTCCAGGTCACACTTGCAAATGGAGGGAAAAACAGAAGGCTGACTAGGAAGCAGCCTAGGCCTGAGAAATTCTTGTTTAGAGTGATGGGGAACCCAGAGTAGACCTGACCTCAGATGCTGTGTACATGCCTGTCAAAGATCAGCACTTTGAGAGTTGAGATAGAAGGATTTGCTTAAGTTTGAGGGGGGCCTTAGCTACATAATAAATTGCATGCTAACCTGGGATATATATTGACTTTCAGATGAGCCTGGGCTATAGAGTGAGCTACTGCTTCGAGCATCCATTCCTGAAAAATTAAAGCCACTGAAGTAGGGTATGTCTGTAATCTCAGCACTTTGGAGTCAAATCAGGAGGTTCAAGAGCTCAAGTCTAGCCTCAGCTAAGATTTGAGGTTTCAAGTCCTGGGCTATGTGACACTCCTTTGAAAAAAACAAAACAGCCGGGCAGTGGTGGCAGACACCTTTAATCCCAGCATTTGGGAGGCAGAGGCAGGTGGATTTCTGACTTAGAGGCCAGCCTAGTCTACAGGGTGATTTCCAGGACAGTCCGGGTTATACAGAGAAACCCTGTCTCGAAAAACCAAAACCAACCAACCAACCAACCAACCAAAACCCAAACAAACAAAAAACCAAAAAAACCCTAAAAAGCCCCAAAAGAGAATAAACAAAACGAAGACACCCCCCCCCCAGTCAAGGGCTTGATCATATTTTTGTAGGAATATAAAATATAGGGGGTAGTTATATGTTTTCATGTTGATACTTTATAAATGTGTACCATAACACATTAGCCCAGAGGTCTCTATTGTTTTGATGATTTTCAATGTAGAGAAAAAGGTAAACTATAGCCTTTAAGGATAAGAATTGGCTCAGAAATGTATTTCAGAGGCTATGCAAGAGAACCGAGAATAAACACCATCTCTTCACATTTATTTTTGCTAACTCAGAAGGGCCCTAGACTGCCAAGCTCTTCTTGCTTTCTCATTCCATCCCTTCCTCCACTCTTCCTTCCTTCCTTCCTTCCTTCCTTCCTTCCTTCCTTCCTTCCTTCCTTCCTTCCTTCCTTCCTTCTTAGTAAGACAATTTTCCCCGTGCAATTCTACATCTGGTAATATCTGGAGTCCTGGAAGCTTGACCACCCTCTGCTCTCCTACAAATGGACCATGGGAGTTTTTTAAAGTTTGAGTACATAAGCACAGTCACTCATACACTCATGGCCAAAGAACAGTCTTCTATTGGGAAGATTATCCCTTTTGGATGGAGAATATAGCTTTTAAATGGAGTTGGGATGGAGGAAGGGGCCACCTGCCTACTGGATGAGATCAGCCAACCCAACTCTGGCTACAACTGGAGTGATAGGCATTGCAGCAAGATTCTTCCCACACTCCAGCACTTTACTGATCTCTCTAGATCCTTCCTTGCAGAGACCTGCTCTTGTTATGTAGTTCAGGCCGACCTAGAACTTGTAATCCTCATGCCCCTCCTCCTCGCTTCTGTCTCTATTAGATCCTTACTCAAGCCTGATCAAGACTTCAGATGGAAAGAGCAGTTTTAGTGAAGATCTGCTAAAAGATCTAACAAATATTCAAAGCTTGTTGTCTTTCAGAGACTCTGGATATTGCAAAGGTCATGGCCTTCCTCACTGCAATAAGGCAATAAATTCAGGTCAGTTTCTCAGCAGTTTATGGTGGTGTGTCTAGGACAGATTCATCACTGAACATAGTATAGAAGCCCATCTTTTGAACTATATGAAGACAATTGAAGTTTCGCACATCAAAAAGTAGAATCCTAAGAGAGTTAGGAATGTGACAAGAGTCGTAAATACTGACTTGCAATGAAAGAAGCAACAGAAAGGAATCGCCCTATTTTGAAACAGTTTGATTTGGTTTGTGAGACAGAGAGGCTAGAAGTTTGGAGACAGGAACAAGGAGGACAGTGGAACTTTGAGTCCCTAGAGGCTTGAATCATTTTATTTTAGTTGCTCTTAGCATTTCAATATAAATGGTTAGATTAGTATGCAAAGTAATAGGAATCATTATGGCATTTCATATATAGTTTACATGTCAGTGCCATATATATGTGTCATTGTAGCCTGTTCTCATTATATCCCCCTTGATGTCATCCATTCCCCTTCTCAGACCTGTACGACTTCTGCTGTAGTTTTGCTATGCTATTGTTCTCTTTCCTATTGCAAGTGTCCCACTACCCTCTATAATTCCTAGTGCCCTTACAATTTTTCCTCTCTGTCCATGCTCCTTTCTAGTTTTGAAACTTACAAACACACATTTGTAAATGTGTGTGTCGGTGCACATGTACATATACACAGACACAACTATAGATAATTTTAGATCTAGGTTCCACATATAAGAGTAACTGTGTTTTTCTCTTCTGGAGTCTGGCTTTTGCTCTACATGGCGATCACCAAGCACACTCATTTTCCTGTAAATTTCATGATTTCCTTTTCCACTATGGTTGCATAAAATTTGACTGTGTATTTGACCACATTTTCTTTATCCTTTCATCTGTTGATGGGTATTTAGGAAGAAGGTATATATATATATATATATATATATATCCCCGCTAGTCTAAATTCCCAGCAAAACACACACACACACACACACACACACACACACACACACACACACACACAATCAGCCATTTACTTAACAAAAGGAAAAGAAAGAAAACAGTTAGTTACCAGTGTCCAGGGTGCACTTTTACAGCATATTACTGGCTTAGCATGCAGGGGACCCTGGGTTCCATCACCAGCACTACAAAAACAAATCTGAGCTCGGTGGTGGTGGCAGAAGTGGTGTCACACACCTATAATCCCTGCATTTGGGAGGCAGAGGCAGGAGGATCTCTGATCTTGAGGTCAGCCAGGTCTGTAGAGCAACCAGAGCTACACAGAAAAACTCTGTCTTGAAAAATACCAAAACTAAAGTTGTTATCATTTTATTTTGGGTTTGTCTTCATAGTACTGTAATCTTGTGTTAATTTTTCTTCAAACATCTGTAGTCAAGTGGGTATGGTACATTAGGAAATTTGGGGATAGTGTATTCTCGTATATCAACTCCCCTAGAGATATTTCTCAGTGTTGAATTGAAAAAAATCCTACTTGTACATTTCCCCACATAGGTACTTCATCCAAGCTGCAGCAGGCTCTGCACTACATGAGGAAGACAGATATGATATGGACCCTTGGAGTCAAGTGGAGCAGAAGGTCTCTTATTTAAATGTCCCGGATGCTCATTAGAATCCATTAAACTAAATATAAATTTATGTATACAGTGTCAAATACCCTTAGCATTATCTACTGAAAGAAAACATATGGCATCCCATGGCCTAAAAACTGCAAGGGTACATATAGGATCAAGAAAAGTGGGGTCCATGTCTGCCATGGACTTCATGAGACTGTTCAAAGTAGCTTTGTTCATAAAAGAACGAGAGGCAACTCTAACACTCATTGACAGGATGATAGATAAATAAGGTATCTTTACACAAACAGAATACTACATAGCAATCCAATAAAAACAGGCCCCTGCTGCACTTAACCACATACATGATTCATGGACATGATAAGTGAAAGAAGCCAGACACCCAAGAGGAAACACTGTGCACTTCCACTTAAGTGAAGTTCAAGAGTGTGTAAAGCTAATTTACAGTGATGGAACTCAGGAGACTACTCTTCATCGAGGAATGATCTTGACCAGATTTAGTACAGACCTGCCAAGAAGATCTCATAAACATACTAATTTCATTGTTGCCCTTCTGAGATGCTATAAAGGCTGTCAAGGTCCTGGTCTTCCTTAGTAAAATAAGCCATAAACTCAGGTTTTACATATTGGAATCATGGGAAGAGTCAGCATTAGACACATTATGCAAGTCAGCCCTTTTGCTCTGCATGAGGACAGGTAAGTTTCTTGTGAAGCAAAGGGTAGAACTTTAAGAGAGTTAAGAAGAAGGCTGATGCAAGGAGGCACAAGAGAGGAGTGTCCTATGTGAGACAGGACTAGACCTGGTGTTGGAGACAGGCAGGCCAAGATGTTGGAGAAGAGAGCAGACGCCAGGGGGGCTTTGAGGCCCTGCAGATGTGTGTGAAGGAGTGTGTGGAGGGCTGTTTGAAGCAGCCAGGGAGGCACATGGGCAGAATAGCTGTCTTGTTCGATTCCCTGGACTCTACCCAGGCAGTGTTGACACTGATCTCTGCTTTATGACTGTCCATCTGTTCCATTTATACAGTAAGGCGTGTTTTCTTAAAATATGGTCAGATGCTGTGGTGAGACTGAATCACCCTTTTCATTTTTTTTTTTTTTTGAAATTTTATTTGCTCGTCTTACTTTGTCAACAAATTTTATGCAGAATAAAAAATTGCACTGTGGCATTTTAGTGCAGTATGTCATTATACTTTGTTGTTATTCCTTGCCCTCCTCCACTGCTCCCTTCCATACCCTCTGTTCCTCTCTGCCTGGTACCTTCCCTCCCCCAGGTAATACCTTCCCCTGCATTTCCTCCCAGCTTTCTTTCTCTTGTGTCATGGTCTTCCTTCCAGTTCCAGGACAAACACACACACACACACACACACATGCACACACGCCCACGCGCACGCACATGCACACATGCACACACATACACAGACACAGAACAGACACAAACATGAACAAACAGACACACAAATACTTATTTACTTATCTTTTTATAGCTATTTTTGTTCAGCATCAAAAGTAATGCAATTATGTCATGTATGTATATACATGTCATATATTTCTTTCTCATTTGTCTCTCATTCCATCCTTCAATCTCATGCTGATTTCTCTCTCATCCTCCCTGTAATTACCCCTTCTGCCTTTTCAATTCCATGTATTCCATGATCCTTTCTATTCATCTCCTCACTTGAGTTCTTTTCCTCTCTTTCCATGCTCTCCATTCTAGTTTTGTACCCTACAGGCATACACATAAACACACACAAATATATACATGTGTATATAATGTTTTTGAAATTATATTTTAAAATTATATATATATATATATATATATATATATATATATATATATCCTTTAGCAGTTAAGAAAGGTATTTATGTACAGAGGGTTGGGAAATTGAACAGAGGTGTGTAGGAATGGAGGATGGGGAACTGGGTGGAACAACCAGAAAGTCTCAGAAGCCAGGAAAGCAAGAGTCTCCCAGGACCCCACAGAGATGACATTAGCTGAAATACCCCATAAAAGGGAGGGAGAACCTGTCAAGACCATATCCAGAGGTTAGGCATGGCCCCCACCCCCAGTTGAGGGATGGGACCACCCACCCATCTCCAAAATTTTAACCCAGAATTGCTCCTGTCTAAAGGAAATACAGGGACAAAGAGTAGAGCAGAGACTGAAGGAAAGGTCTTCCAGAGACTGCCCCACCTGGGGATCCATCCCATATGCAGACACCAAATCTAGACATTATTGCTGATGCCAACAAATGCTTGCTGACAGGAGCCTGATGTCAACTGAAAAGATCAGCCAGACTCCTACCAATACAGATGGGGATTCTTGCAGCCAACCATTGGACTGAGAACAGGACCCCAATGGAGGAGTTAGGGGAAGAACTGAAGTGGCTGAAGGCACCTTATCTGGCATCAGTGGGAGGGGAGGTCCTTGGTTCCGTGAAGGCTTGATGCCCCAGTGTAGGGGAATGCTAGGGTGGTGAGGTGAGAGTGGGTAGGTGGGAGGGGGAACACCCTCATAGAAGCAGGGTAAGGGGGGATGGGATAGGGAGCTTGCAGAGGGGAAAATGGGAAAGGGGATAACATTTGAAATGTAAATAAATAAAATATCCAATTTAAAAAATAAAAAAATAAAAAAGAAAGGTATTTATGGGGGGAGAGGAAACGCACACATGCAGCAGAGACACAGAGAGAAAGACCTTCTGTGAAGCAGAGGAAGGATTGGGAGGCTGAAAAATCCAGTTTTTTTCCCTTGAGGTTTTAGAGCCTCCTCCCCTAAGTTAGGGTTGTCAGTTTGAAGCTAGGATGGTTGATTGATCCAGAACTGTTGTATGGTATGTCCTGATCCAGACTTGAACTTGTCGAGCCAATCTATTAGCACAGGGAAAAATGGTGGGAGACAAAAGCTAACAAGGCCTTTTGCTTTAAATTAGGATTTCGAGGAAGAAGCTGGCCATCTTGGAGATTTGCCACCTTTATTAACTAGCCATTGCTCCCCTCCCTACCTGTCTATCAGGGAGTCTGTCTCACATTAGGAGGGTGAGGAACAAACTGGACATCTTGGAATTTTGACACTATTTTTTTTTTTTTTTTTTTAGCTAGCCATGGCCCCTCTCCCTATCTGTCTGCTTACTAGGAAGTCTGTCGAACTCCAGGTCTCTCATTCCCCACACTCAGAGGTTACCCTAACTGCTTTAAGGGAGTTTGGGAAGATGGCCAATGGGTTGATGATGGGGATCAGCAGTCAGATTACCTCATAGTTTCATAGTTTGAGGACTGAGATAGGCTGACTCCATGGCAGGCTTCAAACCAGCAGTTTATGAGACAAGCCTAAATTTCTGTTTCCCAGAACTGGACAAGCCAGGGCAAGTCAGTTACGGGAAAAACCACAGGCTGTGGGCAGCCAATCAGAAGCTGCCCCGCCATCTGGCCTGAGGCAAGAGCAGTGAGTTAGCCACAGTTCCAGCCCCACTTCCCTCCAGCAACAGTCCTGGAATGTCCTGGAAGGTCTCCTGTTCCCTAGCCAATCCCAAAGATCCCCCCCTAGAGACTGAGCCAGCCAATCAAGATAAAGATCACCTACCCCTCCCTGGAATTCCCCTAATCTGCTTTAAATTGGGCTTGAGAGCTCACCTGGACATCTCCATCTTGGTAAATGGTAGACCCTTGCATGCTGAACTTCTGCAGAACAGCATGCTCTTTGCTTTTGTGTAACTATTGGAGTCTGGGTTATCATTCTTCATGGAGCCTTACATTAGAAGGGCCTAAGGGGCCAAAATAAAACTTAACAGATGGCACAATAGCACAGAGTGTAAGACAGTTATTTGGTGATGGTGTGTATCTTTGGAGCTTGTCATGCAAGTGAGGTAGCACCATTGTCTACTGTAAGATGTACACTGTGCAGGAGGCCATTTGTCTAGTTCAAGAGTTCAAGGAGCCTTTCATCAGCCAGTTTAAGTTTAGAATTCAACGACTGAATTACTTTGACTGAGGGTCTAACTTGCTCCAGTTGCTCAGGAGACAAACCAGTGGGGGCAGTGATGGAATCTTGGAGGATTTTGTCCTTATCTTGATGAATTGGTGGTTGTTGTGAGCATTAAAAGAGAAAGAGGTGTGAGAATATGTTCTGCGGTGGTGTGGAGGGAAGGGCGTGTCTCAGCGGGCCCATGCTGAGGCATCCCTTCCCCCGAGGGACCAGACACACACACTGGCATAGTATAGAATAGAGTTTATTCAGGGCGTGGGGAGGGGAGTTAAGGGGGTAGTAGAGGCAGAGAAAGGCAGAGAGAGGGAGAGAGTAGAGAAACAGAGGCTGGTCATGACCATGTGGAGAGAGGGGGGAGGGAGAAGAGCCCAAGAGGGGGCAAGAGAGAAGCTGAGAGTGAGAGAATAAGAGAGGCAAGAGAGGTAAGAGAGGAGAGAGAGAGAGAGAGAGAGAGAGAGAGAGAGGGAGGAGGGGCTGAGCATCCCTCTTTATAGTAGGCCAGGCCTACCTGGCTGTTGCCAGGTAACTGTGGGGGAGGGGCATACCTGGCTGTTGCCAGGTAACTGTGGGGTGGAGCTTAGACAGAATCCTAACAGTGGTCCTAAAAAGAAATTCCAAGATAAGATATCAAAATAATACCATCATCAGAAGAAATCTAGACATAAACCTGTCCCCGAATGATAAAGTCTAGAAATTATGCGGTCTTGGGGTCTTTTTTGTTTTCTCTTTCAGTTAAAAGAATTTAAAGACAGAAAAAAAAACATGAAGAACAACAGGTAGCAGCAGGGAAATTTCACCCACCAAGACAGAATTAGCAGTTTAGAAAGGCATTTTATTGGTATGAGGAAACACATACATGCAGCAGACACAGAGAAAAAGACCCTCTGTGAAACAGAGGGTGAACTCAGGAAGCTGAAAAAATTCCTATTTTTTTTATACACTTTTAATGAAAATAGATTACATCACTTACCCCCTTCCCTTTCCTCCAACTGCTCCCATGCCTCTCCCTCAAACTGATAGCCTCTTTTTCATTAATTTTTATTGTTACATACATATGTATAAGCATGTGTCTCTACAAATACATAAATATATCACGCTCAATCCATGTTGTTCAGGGCTTCAGGGCTGGCCATTTTGTACTGGATAACCAGTTCAGGAGCCCATCCCTGGGAGAGGCCAATTCTCCCTTTTCTCAGCCAATGTTAGTTGCCTGTGGTTCTCTTCTAGGGGCGGAACCCCATGAACTTGCATTCTGTCACTTCAGACACACCAGAAGAGGATGTCAGATCTCATTACAGATGGTTGTGAGCCACCATGTGGTTGCTGGGAATTGAACTCAGGACTTCTGGAAGAGCAGTCAGTGCTCTTAACCGCTGAGCCATCTCTCCAGCCCCCTTCCTAGTATTCTTGTTTTAACCATCTATCCAGCTGTTCTTCTAGTCTTCCCTGAGCCGTAGATGCAGGAGCTGTGAAATACATGTATCCATTGGGGATAGACTTCCCAGGATCATTAATCTCTGCATTGTTTCCAGTTGTGGCTTTCTGTGATGATCCATCCCCATTTACCTGAGAGGTGCTTCTTAGATGAGGAGTGGCAGCTGCACTTATTTAAGGGTATAAGGATAGATTTAGACTGTAGGAAGAGATCATGCTGGTCTAGCAAAGTGGTAGTAGCAGATTCTTAGGTTTACGACCTCACTAGCCCCCAGGAAGTTGGTTACATTTCTAGTACCAGGAATTATTCCCCTCCTGCTGAATGGGTCTTAAGTCCAATTAGACCATTGTTGTTACCTCTTATATGTGTCACTTACTGCTCCTTTATCTTGTCATGCTTGTCACTGTTGTGGTTCATAGGCATTGCGGCTGGGTAGGACTGCTTATTGTTTCCCTCCCTTGGCAGCTTGAACAGTATTTTCTGGTATCACGGAAACTATACTGCAGGAAGGAGGCTTTCAGGTTAGATGCAGCTTGAACCATCCAACTCCTGTGTTCTGAGTGCATGATGTCTTTAGCAATGGGGCTTACCATCAACCTCCGTGAGGCAAGGAAGGGCAACAGTAGTCTATGTCGTTTGGGGAGTCACTTGGACTACTCTGACCCACTATTTGAAAGGAGGTTTCTCATGTCTGATACTGGGGTTTTTCTTAGTCTATGTTTTTAAATATAAAAATATACTACTACATTTCCATAGTCAAAATTTATGATCATAGTTTTTCCTTCTTGCCTTTGTACATGGCTAAAAGAGACACATTGGCTATTTTAACTGCCTTAAAGCACACTCCAGGGATATGATCTACAACATGACCTTTAGACCAAATCCAGCAACCAGAACTTCATCATTTTCCTCAATGAAGTTCAAGCAGCCATCACTGAGTACAAACGTTGTGATTTATGGTGTTCTTAATGAGCTGCACCCTGACACACTTCCTGATATCAGAACTTGCCTGTCTGGCTTCAACCCTTACTTTTTTCAGCACAATTCTCTTTGCATGAGAAGGATTGGTCCTCAGGGCTGTGCCCAAAAGGGCTTTTTTGGTATTGTTTATCATCCCACTGCTGTTCCTGTTTGTGATTGTGAAGCATCTGGCAGTGAGAAGACCACAACAGTTGCTGGCTCATGTGTGTGTGTGTGTATGTGTGAGAGAGAGAGGGGGGAGAATGAGGTGTGGGGAGAGGAAGGGAGGGGAGAGGAGAGAGAGCTTGTCTGTGGTTCTTGTGGAGAACATTAGATCTAGTGTGTGTGTGTGTGTGTGCTGTCTGTAATTATAAATTTGGGTAAATATAAGATAAAATAATTCCCCTGAGGCCTTGTCCTTGTCTTTCCTCCCTAATCTTCATTTTCAACTTCAGATCACCAGTATCTTGCTTGCTCCCTATGACCCCACACTGCCCTTGCTCCATACATGCTCTCTTTATAATTTCCTAATTTCTATTGTTATTTTATGTTGTATATTCACATCTGAAGCTTTGGAGCTGGGAACAAACTGCAGATGAGAGAGAACACATGCATATATAATTTTAAACCGCGAGTTTGTCTATGAGAGAAAACATGCTGTGCTGTGTTTGTCAAGTCTGGCTTATTTCACTAAATGTAATGATTTCCAGTTGCTCCTTTTTCCTGATTTCATTTTCCTTTATGGATGTCCAATATTCAGTTGTGTATGTGTTCCTCATTTTCATTTTAAAAATTATCGACTTCATGTGTATGGGTGCTTTGTCTGCATGTATACCTGTGCACCAAGTGTATATAGTGCCCATGAAGGTCAGAAGAGGTTGTGGAGTCCTCTGGCACTGGAATTATAGTGGGCAGAAAAGCAGCAGTAAGTAGCTTGCACTGTGAGCCATACCTCCAGCCCTGTAGCTTCTTCTCTTTACTCATTCATCTGTTGATAGACATCTAGGCTGGTTCCATTACCTGGCTATTGTGAACAGTGCAGCTATCAACATGGATGTACAAATATCTCTGTGGTATGCTGACTTAGAGTCCTTTTGGTATATTCCCATATGGTATTTCTATAGTCAGTCTATTGAAAAGCAGCAATGGTGATTTCTGTAGCTGCTGTTCAAGTTTACATAGCAATAGTGGTAAATAAGAGTTCTTTGCACACATTGTTTCCAATATTTGTTTTTGTTTGTTTTATTGGTGATAGCCGTTCTGACTGAAGTGAGATGGAATTGCAAGGTAGTTTTAATTTGCATTTTCTTGGTGGCTAAGGATGTCCTACATGTTTTCAAGCATTTTTTGCCATTTGTATGTAAATTTTTCCACATTATATATATTTTGACCATATTCTTTCCTTTCTCCCCACTCTTCCCAGATCCTCACCATCTTCCTACCCACCCAACAACTCTCTTTCAAAAACTCTCTCTCTTTTAAGAAATAGAACAACAAAAATGAATTCAAGTCAAACTAAAAAATAAAGAAATGAAAAAATTATGGCAAAAATACTAAAACAAACAAATAAAAAGCTCATAGAAAAACATGGAGCCTATCTTGTGTTGGCCAACTACTCCTGGTCATGGGGCTCATGCTGGAGTATGGTTATCTACCCAGTGATACTTTACTGGAGAAAGCTGATTTTCTCTTACCCAGAAGGTATCAGTTGTAAATAACTTCTGGGTTAGGGGTCGGACTTTGTGTCCATTTCTTTTCAGTGCTTGGATTTTGTCTGGTTTGAACCTTATGGGCCTTGTATGTCCTGTCACTGTCTCTGTGAGTTCATATGTGCATAAGTCTTTTTTTTTTTTTAGTGCTCTTTTTTTTAGTGCTCTTTTTTTAATTCGATATAATTTATTTACATTTCAAATGATTTCCCCTTTTCTAGTCCCCCACTCCCCGAAAGTCCCGTAAGCCCCCTTCTCTTCCCCTGTCCTCCCACCCCCACTTTCCCAGTTCCCCGTTCTGGTTTTGCCAAATACTGTTTCACTGAGTCTTTGCAGAACCAGGGGCCACTCCTCCTTTCTTCTTGTACCTCATTTGATGTGTGGATTATGTTTTGAGTATTCCAGTTTTCTAGGTTTTTTTTTTTTTTTTTATTTGATATAATTTATTTACATTTCAAATGATTTCCCCTTTTCTAGCCCCCCCACTCCCCGAAAGTCCCGCAAGCCCCCTTCTCTTCCCCTGTCCTCCCACCCACCCCTTCCCACTTCCCCGTTCTGGTTTTGCTGAATACTGTTTCACTGAGTCTTTCCAGAACCAGGGGCCACTCCTCCTTTCTTCTTGTACCTCATTTGATGTGTGGATTATGTTTTGGGTATTCCAGTTTTCTAGGTTAATATCCACTTATTAGTGAGTGCATACCATGATTCACCTTTTGAGTCTGGGTTACCTCACTTAGTATGATATTCTCTAGCTCCATCCATTTGCCTAAGAATTTCATGAATTCATTGTTTCTAATGGCTGAATAGTACTCCATTGTGTAGATATACCACATTTTTTGCATCCACTCTTCTGTTGAGGGATACCTGGGTTCTTTCCAGCATCTGGCAATTACAAATAGGGCTGCTATGAACATAGTAGAACATGTATCCTTATTACATGGTGGGGAGTCTTCTGGGTATATGCCCAGGAGTGGTATAGCAGGATCTTCTGGAAGTAAGGTGCCCAGTTTTCGGAGGAACCGCCAGACTGATTTCCAGAGTGGTTGTACCAATTTGCAACCCCACCAGCAGTGGAGGAGTGTTCCTCTTTCTCCACACCCTCTCCAACACCTGCTGTCTCCTGAATTTTTAATCTTAGCCATTCTGACTGGTGTAAGATGAAATCTTAGGGTTGTTTTGATTTGCATTTCCCTAATGACTAATGAAGTTGAGCATTTTTTAAGATGCTTCTCCGCCATCCGAAGTTCTTCAGGTGAGAATTCTTTGTTTAACTCTGTACCCCATTTTTTAATAGGGTTGTTTGGTTTTCTGGAGTCTAATTTCTTGAGTTCTTTATATATATTGGATATTAGCCCTCTATCTGATGTAGGATTGGTGAAGATCTTTTCCCAATTTGTTGGTTGCCGATTTGTCCTCTTGATGGTGTCCTTTGCCTTACAGAAACTTTGTAATTTTATGAGGTCCCATTTGTCAATTCTTGCTCTTAGAGCATACGCTATTGGTGTTCTGTTCAGAAACTTTCTCCCTGTACCGATGTCCTCAAGGGTCTTCCCCAGTTTTTTTTCTATTAGCTTCAGAGTGTCTGGCTTTATGTGGAGGTCCTTGATCCATTTGGATTTGAGCTTAGTACAAGGAGACAAGGATGGATCAATTCGCATTCTTCTGCATGCTGACCTCCAGTTGAACCAGCACCATTTGTTGAAAAGGCTATCTTTTTTCCATTGGATGTTTTCAGCCTCTTTGTCGAGGATCAAGTGGCCATAGGTGTGTGGGTTCATTTCTGGATCTTCAATCCTGTTCCATTGATCCTCCTGCCTGTCACTGTACCAATACCATGCAGTTTTTAACACTATTGCTCTGTAGTATTGCTTGAGGTCAGGGATACTGATTCCCCCAGATTTCCTTTTGTTGCTGAGAATAGTTTTAGCTATCCTGGGTTTTTGGTTGTTCCAGATGAATTTGATAATTGCTCTTTCTAGCTCTGTGAAGAATTGAGTTGGGATTTTGATGGGTATTGCATTGAATCTGTATAGTGCTTTAGGCAAAATGGCCATTTTAACTATATTGATTCTGCCGATCCATGAGCATGGGAGGTTTTCCCATTTTTTGAGGTCTTCTTCCATTTCCTTCTTCAGAGTCTTGAAGTTCTTGTCATACAGATCTTTCACATGTTTGGTAAGAGTCACCCCAAGATACTTTATACTGTTTGTGGCTATTGTGAAGGGGGTCATTTCCCTAATTTCTTTCTCAGCCTGCTTATCCTTTGAGTATAGGAAGGCCACTGATTTGCTTGAGTTGACTTTATAACCTGCCACTTTGCTGAAGTTGTTTATCAGCTGTAGGAGCTCTCTAGTGGAGTTCTTTGGGTCACTTAGGTAGACGATCATGTCGTCTGCAAATAATGATAGTTTGACTTCTTCCTTTCCAATTTGTATCCCTTTGACCTCCTTATGTTGTCGAATTGCCCGAGCTAGTACCTCAAGTACAATATTGAAAAGATAAGGAGAAAGGGGGCAGCCTTGTCTGGTCCCTGATTTCAGTGGGATTGCTTCAAGTTTCTCTCCATTTAGTTTGATGCTGGCTACCGGTTTGCTGTATATTGCTTTTACTATGTTTAGGTATGGGCCTTGAATTCCTGTTCTCTCCAAGACTTTAAGCATGAAGGGATGCTGAATTTTGTCAAATGCTTTTTCAGCATCCAATGAAATGACCATGTGGTTTTGTTCTTTGAGTTTGTTTATGTAGTGGATTGTATTGATGGATTTCCGTATATTGAACCAACCCTGCATTCCTGGGATAAAGCCTACTTGATCATGGTGGATGATCGTTTTGATGTGTTCTTGGATTCGGTTGGCAAGAATTTTATTGAGTATTTTTGCATCGATGTTCATAAGGGAAATTGGTCTGAAGTTCTCTTTCTTTGTTGGATCTTTGTGTGGCTTTGGTATCAGCGTAATTGTGGCTTCGTAGAAGGAATTGGGTAGTGTTCCTTCTGTTTCTATTTTGTGGAATAGTTTGAAGAGTATTGGTGTTAACTCTTCTTTGAAGGTCTGGTAGAATTCTGCACTGAAGCCATCTGGTCCTGTGCTTTTTTTGGTTGGAAGACTTTCTATGACTCCTTCTATTTCTTTAGGCATTATGGGACTGTTTAGATGGTCTAGTTGGTCCTGATTTAATTTTGGTATTTGGTATCTGTCAAGGAAATTGTCCATTTCCTCCAGATTCTCCAGTTGTGTTGAGTATAGGCTCTTGTAGTAGGATCTGATGATTTTTTGGATTTCCTCAGTTTCCGTTGTTATATCTCCCTTTTCATTTCTAAGTTTGTTAATTTGGATACTTTCTCTGTGCCCTTTGGTCATTCTGGCTAAGGGTTTATCTATCTTGTTGATTTTCTCAAAGAACCAGCTCCTGGTATTGTTGATTTTTTGTATGGTTCTCTTTGTTTCTACTTGATTGATTTCGGCCCTGAGTTTGATGATTTCCTGCCTTCTACTCCTCCTGGGCGAAATAGCTTCTTTTTGTTCCAGGGCTTTCAGGTGTGTCATTAAGCTGGTAATGTATGCTCTCTCCATTTTCTTTTTGGAGGCACTCAGGGCTATGAGTTTTCCTCTTAGCACTGCTTTCATTGTGTCCCATAGATTTGGGTATGTTGTGTTTTCATTTTCATTGTGTTCTAAAAAGTCTTTAATTTCTTTCTTTATTTCTTCCTTGACCAAGGTATCATTGAGTAGAGTATTGTTCAGTTTCCACGTGTATGTGGGCTTTCTGTTGTTTCTGTTGCTATTGAAGACCACTTTTACTCCATAGTGATCAGATAGGAGGCATGGGATTAGTTCGATCTTCTTATATTTGTTGAGGTCTGTCTTGTGACCAATTATATGGTCGATTTTGGAGAAGGTACCATGAGGTGCTGAGAAAAAGGTATATTCTTTTGTTTTAGGATAGAATGTTCTATATATATCTGTTAAATCTAATTGGTCCAAAGCTTCAATTAGTTTCATTGTGTCCCTGTTTAGTTTCTGTTTTCCTGATTGGTCCATTGAGGAAAGTGCAGTGTTGAAGTCACCCACAATTATTGTGTTAGGTGCAATGTGTGCTTTTAGTTTTAATAAAGTTTCTTTTACAAAAGAGGGTGCCCTTACATTTGGGGCATAGATGTTCAGGATTGTCAGTTCTTCTTTTTGTATTTTTCCTTTGACCAGCAAGAAGTGTCCCTCAGGGTCTCTTTTGATGACTTTGGGTTGAAAGTCAATTTTATCTGATATTAAAATGGCTACTCCAGCTTGTTTCCTGAGACCATTTGCTTGTAAAATTGTCTTCCAGCCTTTTACTCTAAGGTAGTGTTTGTCTTTGACCCTGAGGTGTGTTTCCTGTAAGCAGCAAAATGTAGGGTCCTGTTTACGTATCCATTCAGTTAGTCTGTGTCTTTTTATTGGGGCATTGAGTCCATTGATGTTAAGAGATATTAAGGAATAGTGATTGTTACTTCCTATCATTTTTGACGTTATTTTTTAAATTTGAATGCTTAACTTCTTTTGGGTTTGATGAAAGGTTACTATCTTGCTTTTTCCAGGGTGAAGTTTCCCTCCTTGTATTGGTGTTGTCCTCCTATTATCCTTTTTAGGGCCGGGTTTGTGGATAGATATTGGGTAAACTTGGTTTTGTCATGAAATATCTTAGTTTCTCCATCTATGGTGATTGAGAGTTTTGCTGGATATAGTAGTTTTGGTTGGCATTTGTGTTCTCTTAGAGTCTGCATGAGATCTGCCCAGGACCTTCTAGCCTTCATAGTCTCAGGTGAAAAGTCTGCTGTGATTCTGATAGGTCTTCCTTTATATGTTACTTGGCCTTTTTCTCTTACTGCCTTTAGTATTCTTTCTTTTTTTAGAACATTTGGTGTTTTGATTATTATGTGACGGGAAGTATTTCTGTTCTGGTCCAGTCTGTTTGGAGTTCTGTAGGCTTCTTGTATATTCATGGGCATCTCTCTCTTTAGGTTAGGGAAGTTTTCTTCCATAATTTTATTGAAGATATTTGCTGGCCCTTTAAGTTGTAAATCTTCACTCTCCTCTATGCCTATAATCCTTAGGTTTGGTCTTCTCATTGTGTCCTGGATTTCCTGGATATTTTGGGTTACAAGCTTTTTGCATTTTGCATTTTCTTTAACTGTTGAGTCCATGGTTTCTATGGAATCTTCAGCATCTGAGATTCTTTCTTCTATCTCTTGTATTCTGTTGTTGATATTTGCATCTCTGTCCCCTGATTTCTTCCCAAGGCTTTCTATCTCCAAAGTTGTCTCCCTTTGAGTTTTCTTAGTTGTTTCTACTTCTGATTTTAGATCCTGGATGGTTTTGCTTAGCTCCTTCACTTGCATGTTTGTGTTTTCCTGTAATTCTTTAAGAGATTTTTGTGTTTTCTCTTTCATGAGCTCAGCCTGTTGACCAAAGTTCTCCTGTATTTCTTTAAGAGATTTTTGTGTTTCGTCTTTCATGACCTCAGCCTGTTGAGCAAAGTTCTCCTGTATTTCTTTAAGTGTTTTTTGCATTTCCTCCTTGTTGGCTTTTGTATTCTCCTGGATTTCTTTCAATGATTTTTGTGTTTCCCTTGCAAGGGCTTCTAACTTTTGATCCATTGTCTCCTGAATTTCTTTCTGTATGACCTTCATGTGTTCCTGTACCAGCATCATGACCAGTGATTTTAAATCCAAATCTTGTTTTACTGGTGTGATGGGGTATCCAGGACATGTTGGTAGAGGAGAATTGGGTTCAGATGTTGCCATATTGCCTTGATTTCTGTTAGTGACTTTCCTGCGTTTGCCTTTTGCCATCTAGATCTCACTGGTGTTAGTTTATCTTGTCAGTGCTGGACTCACCAGTGCAAGCTGCCCCTTCCCAGTTGGCCTCTGGTGCACAGCTTACCTCCTGCACTGCTTGTAGACAGTGTGCTGCTGCCCAGGCTGTTCAGATCCCAAAGCAGGCACCCGAAGGCTCCCGCTGGGGCCCGCTGGATTCACTGGAGCACACTGACTTCTCCCAGCTGGCCGCCCGGAAGCCCAGCTAGCCACTTGCAGGACTTGGAGATGTAATGCTGCCGCCCAGACTGATCTGGATCCGGAAGCGGAGAGAGTAGAGCTAAGGGCTTCTGCCTGAGGCCTTGCCCCAGATTGTGTCTGTGGAGCAGATGGAGCCCGTGTGCACTCCCAGGGAGTGCCGATGGTGTATGCTACTGTGACCTCCCCTGAGTTCCGCTCACTCCGCTGGGCAGCCGATCTGCCAACCGGGCTGTCGCACACAAGGTTAGCCTGGCCGCCCAGTCCCTGAGTCCAGGCAAAAGCCTGGGAGGCCAAGGTCCGAGCAAAGTTCCCCTACGGCTTTGACTGTTAATTGGGTTTGCCAGGTGACTAGGATGGCGGGCGTGTGCGCCCGCGCTCCCTGAAAGCGCCGGGAGAGTCTGCTTTGCTAACAGTCACCTGGGCGGGTTGACTCACAGATGGCCCACCAAGCCGCCCAGTTCTTGGGGTCAGTCCTGTGCCTTTTGGGGCCTGGATCCCCGCTTTGTTAGCCTTAGGCTATGCCTGTTACAGGTCTGCCCGCCTGAGCTCTCTGTCGTCCTGCAGGCAAAATGGCAGCGGCGCGCTCGCAGGCCTGGGCAAAAAACCTCCTGGTTGGGTTGGCACCCCGATGGCCCCCCGACCCGCCCAGGGCCTGGGTGCAGGCCAACGCCCGTCGGGCTCAGACCACCGCGGTGTTGGCCTCGGATTATGTTTGTGTACCTCAGTCTGTCCGATTCCTGGAGTACGGAACCAAGATGGATCCTCCTCTCCTGACTGGTGGGAGGCCGAGTTCTGAAGTGGCCTCCGTGCAGGAAAGGCGCCGCACAACTGCAGCTGCTTGCTGTCCGGCTGGTCAGCGAAGGTCAGTGGTCGTGGGCGCAGGGCCTAAGTGGTCCCTGTGACGCCTTGGTTCCACTGCTGATGGCCCTTCAGCTGGAGCAGCCACTGCTGCCGCTGCTGCCGCCGCCGCCGCCGCCGCCGCCGATCTCCTCCTCCAGTTTTCTAGGTTAATAACCACTTATTAGTGAGTGCATACCATGATTCACCTTTTGAGTCTGGGTTACCTCACTTAGTATGATGTTCTCTAGCTCCATCCATTTGCCTAAGAATTTCATGAATTCATTGTTTCTAATGGCTGAATAGTACTCCATTGTGTATATATACCACATTTTTTGCATCCACTCTTCTGTTGAGGGATACCTGGGTTCTTTCCAGCATCTGGCAATTATAAATAGGGCTGCTATGAACATAGTAGAACATGTATCCTTATTACATGGTGGGGAATCCTCTGGGTATATGCCCAGGAGTGGTACAGCAGGATCTTCTGGAAGTGAGGTGCCCAGTTTTTGGAGGGACCGCCAGACTGATTTCCAGAGTGGTTGTATCAATTTGCAACCCCACCAGCAGTGGAGGAGTGTTCCTCTTTCTCCACACCCTCTCCAACACCTGCTGTCTCCTGAATTTTTAATCTTAGCCATTCTGACTGGTGTAAGATGAAATCTCAGGGTTGTTTTGATTTGCATTTCCCTAATGACTAATGAAGTTGAGCATTTTTTAAGATGCTTCTCCGCCATCCAAAGTTCTTTAGGTGAAACTTCTTTGTTTAACTCTGTACTCCATTTTTTAATAGGGTTATTTGGTTTTCTGGAGTCTAACTTCTTGAGTTCTTTATATATATTGGATATTAGCCCTCTATCTGATGTAAGATTGGTGAAGATCTTTTCCCAATTTGTTGGTTGCCGATTTGTCCTCTTGATGGTGTCCTTTGCCTTACAGAAACTTTGTAATTTTATGAGGTCCCAGCAAACGGTATATTTTTGCCCAGTAGAAATGTACAGCATTGTTTTTGGAGGATTGTAACATGTTTTTTGTTGCTAAATTAAACTTCCTCCAGTATGTTTTTTTTTTTCCTGCTTGGATATGCAATTCTCTTTTGACTGCAGTGCGCACTGCTACACAGCCTTTCTGCTTCTCCTTTCTTTCTCCTTCCTTCCTTTCCTTTTTCCTCCCTCCACCCTCCTTTCTTTTCTGCAGTACTGGGGACTGAATTTAGGGTCTCTCACAAGTTAGCAAAGTTCTCTACCACTGAGATGACCAATCCCCAAAACTGAATATTTTAATAGACCCCAGGGAGGAGAAAATAGTCACCTTGAATTCAAGGTGACTGAGATGCTGATGGACTTAAAAAATGCTTCTATTTCTCACAGCTTTATTTTACTGGCTTATGTTAATCGATTTTTAACAGTCAGACATTATTTTTTTTTTTTTTTTTTTTTTTTTTATTTTTTTTTTTATTTTTTTTTTATTTTAGTAGTTCTTTTTTTTTTTTATTCGATATAATTTATTTACATTTCAAATGATTTCCCCTTTTCTAGCCCCCCCACTCCCCGAAAGTCCCGCAAGCCCCCTTCTCTTCCCCTGTCCTCCCACCCACCCCTTCCCACTTCCCCGTTCTGGTTTTGCTGAATACTGTTTCACTGAGTCTTTCCAGAACCAGGGGCCACTCCTCCTTTCTTCTTGTACCTCATTTGATGTGTGGATTATGTTTTGGGTATTCCAGTTTTCTAGGTTAATATCCACTTATTAGTGAGTGCATACCATGATTCACCTTTTGAGTCTGGGTTACCTCACTTAGTATGATATTCTCTAGCTCCATCCATTTGCCTAAGAATTTCATGAATTCATTGTTTCTAATGGCTGAATAGTACTCCATTGTGTAGATATACCACATTTTTTGCATCCACTCTTCTGTTGAGGGATACCTGGGTTCTTTCCAGCATCTGGCAATTACAAATAGGGCTGCTATGAACATAGTAGAACATGTATCCTTATTACATGGTGGGGAGTCTTCTGGGTATATGCCCAGGAGTGGTATAGCAGGATCTTCTGGAAGTAAGGTGCCCAGTTTTCGGAGGAACCGCCAGACTGATTTCCAGAGTGGTTGTACCAATTTGCAACCCCACCAGCAGTGGAGGAGTGTTCCTCTTTCTCCACACCCTCTCCAACACCTGCTGTCTCCTGAATTTTTAATCTTAGCCATTCTGACTGGTGTAAGATGAAATCTTAGGGTTGTTTTGATTTGCATTTCCCTAATGACTAATGAAGTTGAGCATTTTTTAAGATGCTTCTCCGCCATCCGAAGTTCTTCAGGTGAGAATTCTTTGTTTAACTCTGTACCCCATTTTTTAATAGGGTTGTTTGGTTTTCTGGAGTCTAACTTCTTGAGTTCTTTATATATATTGGATATTAGCCCTCTATCTGATGTAGGATTGGTGAAGATCTTTTCCCAATTTGTTGGTTGCCGATTTGTCCTCTTGATGGTGTCCTTTGCCTTACAGAAACTTTGTAATTTTATGAGGTCCCATTTGTCAATTCTTGCTCTTAGAGCATACGCTATTGGTGTTCTGTTCAGAAACTTTCTCCCTGTACCGATGTCCTCAAGGGTCTTCCCCAGTTTTTTTTCTATTAGCTTCAGAGTGTCTGGCTTTATGTGGAGGTCCTTGATCCATTTGGATTTGAGCTTAGTACAAGGAGACAAGGATGGATCAATTCGCATTCTTCTGCATGCTGACCTCCAGTTGAACCAGCACCATTTGTTGAAAAGGCTATCTTTTTTCCATTGGATGTTTTCAGCCTCTTTGTCGAGGATCAAGTGGCCATAGGTGTGTGGGTTCATTTCTGGATCTTCAATCCTGTTCCATTGATCCTCCTGCCTGTCACTGTACCAATACCATGCAGTTTTTAACACTATTGCTCTGTAGTATTGCTTGAGGTCAGGGATACTGATTCCCCCAGATTTCCTTTTGTTGCTGAGAATAGTTTTAGCTATCCTGGGTTTTTTGTTGTTCCAGATGAATTTGATAATTGCTCTTTCTAGCTCTGTGAAGAATTGAGTTGGGATTTTGATGGGTATTGCATTGAATCTGTATAGTGCTTTAGGCAAAATGGCCATTTTAACTATATTGATTCTGCCGATCCATGAGCATGGGAGGTTTTCCCATTTTTTGAGGTCTTCTTCCATTTCCTTCTTCAGAGTCTTGAAGTTCTTGTCATACAGATCTTTCACATGTTTGGTAAGAGTCACCCCAAGATACTTTATACTATTTGTGGCTATTGTGAAGGGGGTCATTTCCCTAATTTCTTTCTCAGCCTGCTTATCCTTTGAGTATAGGAAGGCCACTGATTTGCTTGAGTTGACTTTATAACCTGCCACTTTGCTGAAGTTGTTTATCAGCTGTAGGAGCTCTCTAGTGGAGTTCTTTGGGTCACTTAGGTAGACGATCATGTCGTCTGCAAATAATGATAGTTTGACTTCTTCCTTTCCAATTTGTATCCCTTTGACCTCCTTATGTTGTCGAATTGCCCGAGCTAGTACCTCAAGTACAATATTGAGAAGATAAGGAGAAAGGGGGCAGCCTTGTCTGGTCCCTGATTTCAGTGGGATTGCTTCAAGTTTCTCTCCATTTAGTTTGATGCTGGCTACCGGTTTGCTGTATATTGCTTTTACTATGTTTAGGTATGGGCCTTGAATTCCTGTTCTCTCCAAGACTTTAAGCATGAAGGGATGCTGAATTTTGTCAAATGCTTTTTCAGCATCCAATGAAATGACCATGTGGTTTTGTTCTTTGAGTTTGTTTATGTAGTGGATTGTATTGATGGATTTCCATATATTGAACCAACCCTGCATTCCTGGGATAAAGCCTACTTGATCATGGTGGATGATCGTTTTGATGTGTTCTTGGATTCGGTTGGCAAGAATTTTATTGAGTATTTTTGCATCGATGTTCATAAGGGAAATTGGTCTGAAGTTCTCTTTCTTTGTTGGATCTTTGTGTGGCTTTGGTATCAGCGTAATTGTGGCTTCGTAGAAGGAATTGGGTAGTGTTCCTTCTGTTTCTATTTTGTGGAATAGTTTGAAGAGTATTGGTGTTAACTCTTCTTTGAAGGTCTGGTAGAATTCTGCACTGAAGCCATCTGGTCCTGTGCTTTTTTTGGTTGGAAGACTTTCTATGACTCCTTCTATTTCTTTAGGCATTATGGGACTGTTTAGATGGTCTAGTTGGTCCTGATTTAATTTTGGTATTTGGTATCTGTCAAGGAAATTGTCCATTTCCTCCAGATTCTCCAGTTGTGTTGAGTATAGGCTCTTGTAGTAGGATCTGATGATTTTTTGGATTTCCTCAGTTTCCGTTGTTATATCTCCCTTTTCATTTCTAAGTTTGTTAATTTGGATACTTTCTCTGTGCCCTTTGGTCATTCTGGCTAAGGGTTTATCTATCTTGTTGATTTTCTCAAAGAACCAGCTCCTGGTATTGTTGATTTTTTGTATGGTTCTCTTTGTTTCTACTTGATTGATTTCGGCCCTGAGTTTGATGATTTCCTGCCTTCTACTCCTCCTGGGCGAAATAGCTTCTTTTTGTTCCAGGGCTTTCAGGTGTGTCATTAAGCTGGTAATGTATGCTCTCTCCATTTTCTTTTTGGAGGCACTCAGGGCTATGAGTTTTCCTCTTAGCACTGCTTTCATTGTGTCCCATAGATTTGGGTATGTTGTGTTTTCATTTTCATTGTGTTCTAAAAAGTCTTTAATTTCTTTCTTTATTTCTTCCTTGACCAAGGTATCATTGAGTAGAGTATTGTTCAGTTTCCACGTGTATGTGGGCTTTCTGTTGTTTCTGTTGCTATTGAAGACCACTTTTACTCCATAGTGATCAGATAGGAGGCATGGGATTAGTTCGATCTTCTTATATTTGTTGAGGTCTGTCTTGTGACCAATTATATGGTCGATTTTGGAGAAGGTACCATGAGGTGCTGAGAAAAAGGTATATTCTTTTGTTTTAGGATAGAATGTTCTATATATATCTGTTAAATCTAATTGGTCCAAAGCTTCAATTAGTTTCATTGTGTCCCTGTTTAGTTTCTGTTTTCCTGATCGGTCCATTGAGGAAAGTGCAGTGTTGAAGTCACCCACAATTATTGTGTTAGGTGCAATGTGTGCTTTTAGTTTTAATAAAGTTTCTTTTACAAAAGAGGGTGCCCTTACATTTGGGGCATAGATGTTCAGGATTGTCAGTTCTTCTTTTTGTATTTTTCCTTTGACCAGCAAGAAGTGTCCCTCAGGGTCTCTTTTGATGACTTTGGGTTGAAAGTCAATTTTATCTGATATTAAAATGGCTACTCCAGCTTGTTTCCTGAGACCATTTGCTTGTAAAATTGTCTTCCAGCCTTTTACTCTAAGGTAGTGTTTGTCTTTGACCCTGAGGTGTGTTTCCTGTAAGCAGCAAAATGTAGGGTCCTGTTTACGTATCCATTCAGTTAGTCTGTGTCTTTTTATTGGGGCATTGAGTCCATTGATGTTAAGAGATATTAAGGAATAGTGATTGTTACTTCCTATCATTTTTGACGTTATTTTTTAAATTTGAATGCTTAACTTCTTTTGGGTTTGATGAAAGGTTACTATCTTGCTTTTTCCAGGGTGAAGTTTCCCTCCTTGTATTGGTGTTGTCCTCCTATTATCCTTTTTAGGGCCGGGTTTGTGGATAGATATTGGGTAAACTTGGTTTTGTCATGAAATATCTTAGTTTCTCCATCTATGGTGATTGAGAGTTTTGCTGGATATAGTAGTTTTGGTTGGCATTTGTGTTCTCTTAGAGTCTGCATGAGATCTGCCCAGGACCTTCTAGCCTTCATAGTCTCAGGTGAAAAGTCTGCTGTGATTCTGATAGGTCTTCCTTTATATGTTACTTGGCCTTTTTCTCTTACTGCCTTTAGTATTCTTTCTTTTTTTAGAACATTTGGTGTTTTGATTATTATGTGACGGGAAGTATTTCTGTTCTGGTCCAGTCTGTTTGGAGTTCTGTAGGCTTCTTGTATATTCATGGGCATCTCTCTCTTTAGGTTAGGGAAGTTTTCTTCCATAATTTTATTGAAGATATTTGCTGGCCCTTTAAGTTGTAAATCTTCACTCTCCTCTATGCCTATAATCCTTAGGTTTGGTCTTCTCATTGTGTCCTGGATTTCCTGGATATTTTGGGTTACAAGCTTTTTGCATTTTGCATTTTCTTTAACTGTTGAGTCCATGGTTTCTATGGAATCTTCAGCATCTGAGATTCTTTCTTCTATCTCTTGTATTCTGTTGTTGATATTTGCATCTCTGTCCCCTGATTTCTTCCCAAGGCTTTCTATCTCCAAAGTTGTCTCCCTTTGAGTTTTCTTAGTTGTTTCTACTTCTGATTTTAGATCCTGGATGGTTTTGCTTAGCTCCTTCACTTGCATGTTTGTGTTTTCCTGTAATTCTTTAAGAGATTTTTGTGTTTTCTCTTTCATGAGCTCAGCCTGTTGACCAAAGTTCTCCTGTATTTCTTTAAGAGATTTTTGTGTTTCGTCTTTCATGACCTCAGCCTGTTGAGCAAAGTTCTCCTGTATTTCTTTAAGTGTTTTTTGCATTTCCTCCTTGTTGGCTTTTGTATTCTCCTGGATTTCTTTCAATGATTTTTGTGTTTCCCTTGCAAGGGCTTCTAACTTTTGATCCATTGTCTCCTGAATTTCTTTCTGTATGACCTTCATGTGTTCCTGTACCAGCATCATGACCAGTGATTTTAAATCCAAATCTTGTTTTACTGGTGTGATGGGGTATCCAGGACATGTTGGTAGAGGAGAATTGGGTTCAGATGTTGCCATATTGCCTTGATTTCTGTTAGTGACTTTCCTGCGTTTGCCTTTTGCCATCTAGATCTCACTGGTGTTAGTTTATCTTGTCAGTGCTGGACTCACCAGTGCAAGCTGCCCCTTCCCAGTTGGCCTCTGGTGCACAGCTTACCTCCTGCACTGCTTGTAGACAGTGTGCTGCTGCCCAGGCTGTTCAGATCCCAAAGCAGGCACCCGAAGGCTCCCGCTGGGGCCCGCTGGATTCACTGGAGCACACTGACTTCTCCCAGCTGGCCGCCCGGAAGCCCAGCTAGCCACTTGCAGGACTTGGAGATGTAATGCTGCCGCCCAGACTGATCTGGATCCGGAAGCGGAGAGAGTAGAGCTAAGGGCTTCTGCCTGAGGCCTTGCCCCAGATTGTGTCTGTGGAGCAGATGGAGCCCGTGTGCACTCCCAGGGAGTGCCGATGGTGTATGCTACTGTGACCTCCCCTGAGTTCCGCTCACTCCGCTGGGCAGCCGATCTGCCAACCGGGCTGTCGCACACAAGGTTAGCCTGGCCGCCCAGTCCCTGAGTCCAGGCAAAAGCCTGGGAGGCCAAGGTCCGAGCAAAGTTCCCCTACGGCTTTGACTGTTAATTGGGTTTGCCAGGTGACTAGGATGGCGGGCGTGTGCGCCCGCGCTCCCTGAAAGCGCCGGGAGAGTCTGCTTTGCTAACAGTCACCTGGGCGGGTTGACTCACAGATGGCCCACCAAGCCGCCCAGTTCTTGGGGTCAGTCCTGTGCCTTTTGGGGCCTGGATCCCCGCTTTGTTAGCCTTAGGCTATGCCTGTTACAGGTCTGCCCGCCTGAGCTCTCTGTCGTCCTGCAGGCAAAATGGCGGCGGCGCGCTCGCAGGCCTGGGCAAAAAACCTCCTGGTTGGGTTGGCACCCCGATGGCCCCCCGACCCGCCCAGGGCCTGGGTGCAGGCCAACGCCCGTCGGGCTCAGACCACCGCGGTGTTGGCCTCGGATTATGTTTGTGTACCTCAGTCTGTCCGATTCCTGGAGTACGGAACCAAGATGGATCCTCCTCTCCTGACTGGTGGGAGGCCGAGTTCTGAAGTGGCCTCCGTGCAGGAAAGGCGCCGCACAACTGCAGCTGCTTGCTGTCCGGCTGGTCAGCGAAGGTCAGTGGTCGTGGGCGCAGGGCCTAAGTGGTCCCTGTGACGCCTTGGTTCCACTGCTGATGGCCCTTCAGCTGGAGCAGCCACTGCTGCCGCTGCTGCCGCCGCCGCCGCCGCCGCCGCCGATCTCCTCCTCCAGTTTTCTAGGTTAATAACCACTTATTAGTGAGTGCATACCATGATTCACCTTTTGAGTCTGGGTTACCTCACTTAGTATGATGTTCTCTAGCTCCATCCATTTGCCTAAGAATTTCATGAATTCATTGTTTCTAATGGCTGAATAGTACTCCATTGTGTATATATACCACATTTTTTGCATCCACTCTTCTGTTGAGGGATACCTGGGTTCTTTCCAGCATCTGGCAATTATAAATAGGGCTGCTATGAACATAGTAGAACATGTATCCTTATTACATGGTGGGGAATCCTCTGGGTATATGCCCAGGAGTGGTACAGCAGGATCTTCTGGAAGTGAGGTGCCCAGTTTTTGGAGGGACCGCCAGACTGATTTCCAGAGTGGTTGTATCAATTTGCAACCCCACCAGCAGTGGAGGAGTGTTCCTCTTTCTCCACACCCTCTCCAACACCTGCTGTCTCCTGAATTTTTAATCTTAGCCATTCTGACTGGTGTAAGATGAAATCTCAGGGTTGTTTTGATTTGCATTTCCCTAATGACTAATGAAGTTGAGCATTTTTTAAGATGCTTCTCCGCCATCCAAAGTTCTTTAGGTGAAACTTCTTTGTTTAACTCTGTACTCCATTTTTTAATAGGGTTATTTGGTTTTCTGGAGTCTAACTTCTTGAGTTCTTTATATATATTGGATATTAGCCCTCTATCTGATGTAAGATTGGTGAAGATCTTTTCCCAATTTGTTGGTTGCCGATTTGTCCTCTTGATGGTGTCCTTTGCCTTACAGAAACTTTGTAATTTTATGAGGTCCCAGCAAACGGTATATTTTTGCCCAGTAGAAATGTACAGCATTGTTTTTGGAGGATTGTAACATGTTTTTTGTTGCTAAATTAAACTTCCTCCAGTATGTTTTTTTTTTTCCTGCTTGGATATGCAATTCTCTTTTGACTGCAGTGCGCACTGCTACACAGCCTTTCTGCTTCTCCTTTCTTTCTCCTTCCTTCCTTTCCTTTTTCCTCCCTCCACCCTCCTTTCTTTTCTGCAGTACTGGGGACTGAATTTAGGGTCTCTCACAAGTTAGCAAAGTTCTCTACCACTGAGATGACCAATCCCCAAAACTGAATATTTTAATAGACCCCAGGGAGGAGAAAATAGTCACCTTGAATTCAAGGTGACTGAGATGCTGATGGACTTAAAAAATGCTTCTATTTCTCACAGCTTTATTTTACTGGCTTATGTTAATCGATTTTTAACAGTCAGACATTATTAATTGAGCTTTTCCCCATTTAAATGATTTCTCCTGATAGTAGAGAGCCAACGACATTTTATATCCATTCATTATTAGTAGTGTCATTACTATCGTTATTGGTGGTGGTGGTGATACTGGGGCTAGAACCTAGGGGCTCACACATGCTAGGCAAGTTCTGTGCCACTGTTACTGCATTCCCTGTCCTCACTTTTTTCTTCTTTTTGGTTTTTTGAGACAGGGTTTCTCTGTGTAGCTCTGGCTGTCCTGGAACTCACTCTGGAGACCAGGCTGGCCTCAAGCTTCTATAGATCTGCTTGCCTCTGCATCCTGAGTGCTTCCATCACTGCCAGGTTCCTATCCTCACTGTTAAGTTCACCATTGAGATAGGGTCTCACTAAGTTGCCCAGGCTGGGCTTGGACTTGCTATCCTCCTACAGCCTGCTGTAGAGCTGAGCCCATAGGCAGCATGTTCTTAAATGATCACTGACCAGCTTTGCTCTGCTGTAGGCTTCCTCACTAACACTTTGACACACATTCCGTCTGTATTTAAGACTCCATAGGATTAAGGTGAAGACCTTGGATCTAGGTATTACTGTATTTTATATTTTATTTACCAAATTCTGGTTATGGCTGTCTTAAGGCCCACTCTGCACTCTCAGAGGCTTCTCTCTCCCTCCTATTCCTAAGCCTTTCTCCGGTGCTATAACATGAATCGTTTTGCTCTGTGTAACTTCTTACCTGGTGGGCACTTAGTCTTTCATGCATCCTTATATGCCAGTTAGCATTTGGCCATCTATCCTCTAGCTTTAAAAATATTCACACCAGGCAGTGGTGGCGCACGCCTTTAATCCCAGCACTTGGGATGCAGAGGCAGGTGGATTTCTGAGCTTGAGGCCAGCCTGGTCTACAGAGTGAGTTCTAGGACAGCCAGGGCTATACAGAGAAACCCTGTCTCAAAAAAGCAAAAAACAACAAAAAAACCCAATTTCACTATTTCTTATATTTTATCTGCTGTATCTAGGGGGTGGATTTCTGCTTCTCTGTGAGTTTTTCAAAAATGTTTCGTTTATCTTTCTACTGGGTGTCGAGGAAAGGTGTGTGTGTGTGTGTATGTGTGTGTGTGTATGGAAACCTCACATATGTTTGGTTTAGTTAGTATCAGCTTACTTTCTTCATGTACTGTGAGTCATGTGCATGGCTCTTTCTGGCTCTTTCAGCGGTGGGTTCTTACCATAAGTCATGGAGGGCAGCCATGAGCAATGACAACAACCTGTAATGTAATGGGAGGAGTCTATGGGACCCCACTAGTCAACAACTCCAACTCCAAATCCAGTAATGCTTACCTGGCACTAGGCTTTTTATTTGATAGCTTATATCTTTTCCAAAGACTTTTTTTTTTTTTTTTTTTTTTTTTTTTTTTTTTTTTTTTTTTTTTTAGTATTAGCGATTCCTCTTTACTCTCCCTCCTATCTCCCAGTCTTACTACCTGCACCAGTCTTCCCTTCATTCCTTGAAATTCTCCTCATGGCCCATTGCTAGTTTCCTGCCTTCTAGGGGTACTCCAATTTAAACACACATATCTAAAGATTCAAAGCTAGCATCCACATACTAGAGAGAACATACAGTGTATGTCTTTCTGGAAGGTATGGTCTTTTCTGGCACTGTTAGTGTGATACTTGCATGAACAACTTGTGAGTTGATGCTCTCTGCCTGGAAAAGCCCTAGCTAGCTACCTGTTACATGTGACTTCCCACAGCATCCTGAAGAAGCAGTCACTGAGTGGTAGCAATTTAGGCAGATTCCTTTCACGACAAGTCAAGAAGCATACTGCTGACATCTGGCTGTCCTGAATGAATAAAGAAGTGTGAAGAGACTGTCATTTTACTTATATGCTATAATTGGCATTTATTATCACCCCTGTCTCTATCCCCTGCTCAACATTTCCTTCATGTGGCTCTCTCTGATTTTATTTTGAAAGGACAGCTATTCTTTGCATATCAAACTGTGCTTTAGGAAGAATATAATTCATTTCCAGCAAAAAAGATGGATGTAACTTAAGATGATTAACCATAATCTCTCTATGTCTTAGTCTCCTCTCTCCACCATGGAGGAAGTCTTAGTAGCCCAAATGTAGGCTCAAATCTACCATGTTGCCTAGGTTAGCCCTGAAGTCCTGATGTCTTGTCTTTGGCTCATAAAGGCTGGAATGGAAAGTTTGTACTGCCATACTTGGCCAAAGTATCTCTTTCTCCCCAAACTGATTCCTGAGTAGACATGCAAGTCAGTTTAGCCGATAAAGCCAAGTAAACAATAAATGGTATTGTTAGAAGAGAGACACATAAGACACAGAAGAGTTCACCCTGGTGATGCTCCACTATGTTCATAGCAGCCTTATTTATAATAGCCAGAAGCTGGAAAGAACCCAGATGTCCCTCAGTGGAGGAATAGATACAGAAAATGTGGTACATTTACACAATGGAATACTACTCAGCAATTAAAAACAATGAATTCATGAAATTCTTAGGCAAATGGTTGGAACTGGAGAACATCATTCTACATGAGGTAACCCAGTCACAAAAGGACACACATGGAATGCAGTTGCTGATAAGTGGATATTAGCACAGAAACTTGGAATACCCAAGATAAAATTCACAGACCATATGAAGCTCAAGAAGAAGGAAGACCAAAGTGTGGATACTTTGGACCTTCTTAGAAGGGGAACAAAACACCCAAGGGAGGAGATACAAAGTGTGGAGCAGAGACTGAAGGAAAGGCCATCCAGAGACTGTTCCACCTGGGGATCCATCCCATATACAGTTACCAAACCCAGACACTATTGTGGATGCCAATAAGTGCTTGTTCACAGAAGCCTGATATAGCTGTCTCCTGAGAGGCTCTGCCAGTCCCTGACAAATACAGAAGTAAATGCTCACAGCCAACTAATGGATTGAGCACAGGGTTCCCAATGTGAGGAACTAGAGAAAGAACCCAAGGAGCTGAAGGGGTTTACAGCCCCATAGGAGGAATAACAGTATGAACCAACCAGTACTCCCCATAGCTCCCAGGGACTAAACCACCAACCAAAGAGTACATACACATGGAGGGAACCATGGCCCCAGCTGCATATGTAGCAGAGGATGGCCTTGTTGGACATCAATGGGAGGAGAGGCCCTTGGTCCTTTGAAGGCTTGATGTCCCAGTGTAGGGGAATGTCAGGACAGGGAAGTGGGAGTGGGTGGGTTGGTGAGCAGGAGGAGGGGGATGGGATTGGGTGTTTTCAGAGGGGAAACCAGGAAAGGGAGTAACATTTGAGATGTGTATCAAGAAAATATCTAATAAAAAGAGTTCAGTCTGAGAGTATATATGGTTGGAATAATTGGAAGACATTGCAGAATCTAAAACTGAAGTGAACATAATAGCAGGTGGGTGTGGTGTTGCCTGCTTGTAGTCCCAGCACATGGGAGGCAGAAGCAGAGGCAGAGACAGAGGCAGAGGCAGAGGCAGAGGCAGAGGCAGAGGCAGAGGCAGAGGCAGAGGCAGAGGCAGAGGCAGAGGCAGAGAGGCAGAGAGGCAGAGAGGCAGAGGCAGAGGCAGAGGCAGAGAGGCAGAGGCAGAGAGGCAGAGAGGCAGAGGCAGAGAGGCAGAGAGGCAGAGAGGCAGAGAGGCAGAGAGGCAGAGAGGCAGAGGGGCAGAGGGGCAGAGGGGCAGAGGGGCAGAGGGGCAGAGGGGCAGAGGGGCAGAGGGGCAGAGGGGCAGAGGGGCAGAGGGGCAGAGAGGCAGAGAGGCAGAGAGGCAGAGAGGCAGAGAGGCAGAGAGGCAGAGAGAGAGGCAGAGAGGCAGAGAGAGAGGCAGAGAGGCAGAGAGGCAGAGAGGCAGAGAGGCAGAGAGGCAGAGAGGCAGAGAGGCAGAGAGGCAGAGAGGCAGAGAGGCAGAGAGGCAGAGAGGCAGAGAGGCAGAGAGGCAGAGAGGCAGAGAGGCAGAGAGGCAGAGAGGCAGAGAGGCAGAGAGGCAGAGAGGCAGAGAGGCAGAGGCAGGAAGATTAGGAGTTCAAAGTTATCTTCAACTACCTTGAAATTGAGGCTACTGTTGGTTACAGAAGACCTTATCTAAAAAAAAAAGCACACACAGAAACAATTGGGCTGATAAAACTTTGCATATGAATGTTATCACCTTCTCTATGACTTGAGGCCATTGCAATTCTCTTTTTATTCCTTGCGCCCAATTTGACCAATTTGGCCAAATCCTGCAATGCTGCTTTGCACAGCTGCTGCTCCCTAAGTCATTTTTACCTGGAGGATAAAAGGTCCTTTCACTCACATGGCTCATCACGCAGGCCATGGGTAATCAACTGGAGAAATATCTAAACACCAGAGTCAGTCCTTGTTTATGCAGAATGTCATTGATATTAGGTGATGCTTACAGTCAATTGATAGGCAAATGATGCCAATTAGTTGGTCTCTCTTTTTTTTATGTTTTTATTTTTTTGATTTTTTGAGACAGGGATTGTTGATATATCCCTGGCTGTCCTGGAACTCACTCTGTAGACCAGGCTGGCCTTGAACTCAGAAATCCTCCTGCCTCTGCCTCCCAAGTGCTGGGATTAAAGGCATGCACCACCACTGCCTGGACTTCATCCATCTTCTTGAAACATGTCTATTAACTCTGTGAGTTGTTTTATAAAGTTCTTGGCCATAGAACAACTTGAACCTTCAACATCCTGTGAAGCCTAGTTGTTAGCTTATTCTAGAAAATCTTAGCTAATTCACAAGAAAGGTCACTGTGCTTTCTTTTGGCTAAGGATTCAAGGGCTCTTGTGTTTTCATGATGCATTTGTCAGTTTCCAAACAGGCAAATTCTGGGAGTCTATGGAAAGATAGCATTGGACTTTCATAGAATTCTTGTGTTTCTTATTCCTATTCTCTGTCATCTACCCATCACTATTTCTTTCTTTCTTTCTTTCTTTCTTTCTTTCTTTCTTTCTTTCTTTCTTTCTTTCTTTCTTTCTTTCTTTCTTTCTTTCTTTCTTTTTTTTTGGTTTTTCGAGACAGGGTTTCTCTGTGTAGTCCTGGCTGTCCTGGAATTCACTCTGTAGACCAGGCTGGTCTCGAACTCAGAAATCTACCTGCCTCTGCCTCCCAAGTGCTGGGATTACAGGCGTGCGCCACCACTGCCCGGCCCACTATTTCTTTCTTATTTTTCCCAATACTTTTATAAATTCACATTCTGATAATAGAGAGGCCCACTGTAGCTACATGATTTCTACATACTCCTTGTGTATATGAACATATTCTGTGCTGTAATATTTTTTCTTCACATTGACAGTTTTATTTTGTTTAAATAATTTTTTATTTTCAAGAGTTTCATATAGTTATAGAATGTGTATTAATCATATCGATCCACTACTACCTCCCTTTAACTCCCCCTAGAGCCCCCATTGTCACATCTCTTCAAGCTTCATGCTTTTTTCTTCTTTTTTGTTATGAATAGCCACCAGAATCCAATAGTGCCACCCATATGCCACATGGTGTGTACTCATCCACTGGGGCATGGACATCTTACCAGTGTCCATGTTCCCAAAGGAGAGTGACTCTCTATCCCTCAGTGGCCACCAATTGCTAATAGCCCTTTGGTAGGACAGGGGCCTCAGGGGACTGTCTTCCACCCATGCTGCAATGTTAACTGGCTTAATCTTTTTCACTGTAGTATTTCTATGACCAATTTGTAGCTTGTTGTTTGGAGACAAGGTAGTCTGTAGTCCAGAATGGACTTCAATTTGTTATGTAGACCAGGCTGCCTCAGAATCCTGGCTGTCTTTCTGCTTTAGTTTCCTGAGTGCTAGGATTTACAGATATATGTCACTATGTCCAGCCTTCAAGAAATTTTTCTTTTTCTAGATATGTGATCATTTTTTTTTTGAAAAAAAAATTTTTTTTGAGACAGGGTCTCTCTACACAGTATTGGCTGTCCTGTAACTCACTATGGAGATCTATAGAACAGGCTGGCCTTGAATTCTCAGAGATCTGCCTGCCTCTGTTTCCCAAGTGCTGGGACTAAAGGTATGTGCTAACACACCTACACACCACACCTGGCTTTCTTCTCTCTCTCTCTCTCTCTCTCTCTCTCTCTCTCTCTCTCTCTCTCTGTGTGTGTGTGTGTGTTTGACTGAGCAGCTCCTATAGCTCCTATATCCAGGGCTGATCTTAAATTCCTGATCCTACTGCTTCTAGTTTCCAAGTGCTTAGATTACAGGTATGTATTACCATACCTAGCTCAAAGGAATAATCTTCTGGTTGGATTTTTTTGTTTGTTTGGTTTTTTTTTTTTTTTTGGATTTGGTTTTTTTGGAGACAGGGTTTCTCTGTGTAGCCCTGGCTGTCCTGGAACTGACTCTGTAGACCAGGCTGGTCTCGAACTCAGAAATCTGCCTGACTCTGCCTCCCAGAGTGCTGGGATTACAGGCGTGCGCCACCACTGCCCAGCTGGATATTTTTTTAAAGGAGGATTTCACCCCAGACACCATAAACTTGTAGGTCTCTTTTCTCTGAGTGATTGTGTTACAGGCATGGGCTACTATCCCCAACTTTGATGGAGTGTTGGTCCATTTTTATACATTGCTAAAGCACAACAAAAATTGAAAACCAAACAAATGTAAGTGATGGTAAATGGGCTAAAATGTATTGGCTAAGATCAAATGCATCCCAACAATCAAATATTACAAAAGAAACTGTCTCCCTGCCACCCCCGAGATAGGGTTTCCTTTGTGTAGCCTTGGCTGCCCTGGAACTAATTCTGTAGACAGACAGGCTGTCCTTGAATTCGTAGAGATCTGCCTGCCTTTGCCTTGTGAATGCTGGGATTAAAGCTGTATGCTACCACTGCCTACCTAGGAACTCACTTGTTAAATTTGTTTTTCCCCCCTAGGCAAGCACTCTACTGATGAGTTGTATCCCCAGACCATTTTTATTTATTTTTTATTTGTGGTGTGTGTGTGTGTGTGTGTGTGTGTGTGTGTGTGTGTGATATAGAGGGTCTCTTATTGAATCTGGAGTTTACTGTTTTGGCTAGTCTGGTTAGCCAGTGTGCTCTAGGTATCCTGTCTCTTCCTCTTGCACATTAAGATAGGCACACAAATCATACCCTTTTAGAATTTGCATGTGTCTTGGGGTGTCCATGTTTTGGGGGCAAGCACATTATCCACAGAACTATCTCCTAAGCCCCCTGATGAATTTTGTATGATGAATATACAAAATTCAGGATTGTAATGATAGCTGAGGACATAATGAAGTGGGGTATTTTTTGTTAAATTATAACTTTTCCTTACATTTAAAATTATTACACGTGTTTGGATGCCTTTGTTTTTTTTTTCCTCCAAGACTCTTGAACTGTGCATGGACACTTTTATGTTCTCTAGGCATCACTAGTAGTCTGAGGACTCTACTTGTCCAACACTTCTTAGAGGATACTTGTTACAGGGACATAATGATGTCTTCAGGGTTGCTGAGGACAGGAAAGCCTTGACAGTGGGAAGGAGAATAATTAGCATCAGTGGTATGATTTGCCAAAGCATCAGCAGTTCATGGGGGTGGCAGGGAGTATGTTTGAAAACAGAGTTTAGCAAATTAAAACTGATGCATTATAGCTAGACACTTGAAATTTCGGTAGAATACACACAGCATGGAATGGATCATTTTAAAATGTACAATTTAATAGTGTTCTATGTTTTCACATTGTTGTATTATAAGTCCCCAGACCTGTTTCATCTTGCAAAGTTTAAATTCTATCACCATCAAGCAAGAATTAATTTCCTCCTCTTTCTCACCCTTGAAAATGGCCATTCTGATTTCTGTCTCTACAAAATTATTGACTTTGGATACTTTATACAGTGAAATCATAAAGGGAGTGTCTGTGATTTTTCTATTTCATCCAGCATAATCCATATATAGGAATGTGAGAGTTTTCCTTTTAGGGTGTATAATCTTCCATTCTATGTACACACTAGGCTTTGCTCATTCATTCTTCTATCAATGGACCTTTTGGCCCACGGGATTAGCTTTGGAAATGTGTTTATCGCTCTCTGGTGGGGAACAGCTAGGGGCACACAGGACAAAAGATCAGTGGAACAGCTGGGACTGAAGTCTTCCTGCTGCCATTTGCACCAGGGAGTCAGGCAGCCCCACCAACTTCTGTGCACAAACTCTGCCAGAAGAAAGTTGGCCTCCCAGGAATAAGGACACAGGCTTACAGGCACACATGAGGGACAAGCTCCAACCAGAGACAGCAAGACCAACTAACACCAGAGATAACCAGATGGCGGAAAGGCAAGCACAAGAACCCTACCAACAGAAACCAAGGCTACTTGGCAACATCAATACCCAGTTCTCCCACCACAGCAAGTCCCGGATACCCCAACACACTGGAAAAGCAAGAGGTGGATTTAAAATCATATCTCATGATGCTGATAGAGGGCTTCAAGAAGGACCTAATTAAATCCCTTAAAGAAATACAGGAGAACATGGGTCAATAGGTAAAAGCCCTTAAAGAGGGAACACAAAAATCCCTGAAAGAAATACAGGAGAACATGGGTCAACAGGCAGAAGCCCTTAAAGAAGAAACACAAAAATCCAGGAAATCCAGGACATAATGAGAAGACCAAACCTAAGGATTATAGGTATAGAAGAGAGGGAAGATTTCCAATTTAAAGGGCCAGTAAATATCTTCAACAAAATTGTAGAAGGAAACTTCCCTAACCTAAAGAAAAAAATGCCCATGAACATACAAGAAGCCTACAGAACTCCAAACAGACTGGACCAGAACAGAAATTTCTCCTGGCACATAATAATCAAAACACCAAATGCACTCAACAAAGAAAGAATATTAAAAGCAGTAAGGGAAAAGGGGCAAGTAACTTATAAAGGCAGACCTATCAGAATCACACCAGACTTCTCACCAAAGACGATGAAAGCTAGAAGATCCTGGGTAGACCTCATACAGACCCTAAGGGAACACAAATGCCAGCCCAGACTACTATACCCAGCAAAACTCTCAATTACCATAGATGGAGAAACCAAGCTACTCCATGATAAAACCAAAATTACACAATATCTTCCCACAAACCCAGCCCTATAAAGAATAATAGATGGAAAACGCCAACACAAGGAGGGAAACTACACCCTAGAAAAAGCAAGAAAGTAATCTTCCAACAAACCCAAAAGAAGATAACCACACAAACATAAAAATAGCATCAAAAATAACAGGAAGCAACAATCACTATTCCTTAATATCTCTTTAACATCAATGGACTCAATTTCCCAATAAAAAGACATAGACTAACAAATATTTTTAATGTAAATCTTCAATTTTATCAGAAAATTTTTGTAATTCTTTCAATTACTTTAGTAATGTTTTTTATGCCTACCGTTTATCTGCATTATTTTTCATGATAATCTTAAATTTTAACATGTTTTTCTATATATTTCTTCTATTTCATCAGGAATATTTTCCATGTAAATCTGCGATTTTACCTGAAAATGTTTATAATTCCACTTTCAAACAACTTAGAATTATTTTTATGCCTACCATTTATCTGTACAATATTCCGTGATATTCCATGATAATCTTCAATTTTAACATGTTTTTCTATATATTTCTTCAATTTTATCAGAAATATTTTCCATGTAAATCTTCAACTTTATCAGAAAATGTTTATAATTCCACCTTCAATCAACTTAGGAATACTTTTATGCCCCACACCTATGATTATATGGACTCAGGACTCAGGGTCTTATTTAAGAGAGAGAGAGAGAGAGAGAGAGAGAGAGAGAGAGAGAGAGAGAGAGAGAGAGAGAGAACACAGAGTTGGAAAAAAGGTGTGAGGAGTAGGGAGTGGGCATGGGAGAAGTTGGTGGAAGAGTGGAAGTGTATATGGTCAAATACATTGTATGCTTGTATGAAATTCTCAAAAGATTAATTAAATAGTATATTTTAAAAAATGAAGAATTACCCTTGGGTCTGGAGAGATGGCTCGGTTGTTAAGAGCACTGGCTGAACTGGGTTCGATTCCCAATACCCACATGGTGTCTCACAGTCTGTAACTCCACTTCCTGGGGATCCAAAGCCCTCTTCTGACCTCTACAAGCACAAGGATGCAAGTGATGCATGTCCATACATTCAGACAAATCACCCCCACACATGAAATAAATTACTCGTTAAAATTGCACAAGTCGGTAGTTTGTAGTCCATTGATAAAGTTATAGAGCTAATATTATTAATTCTAGAACTGTTTTCCTAACTCTTAAGCCCTATCCACACTCTGTATGTCTCCCTAACCTATCTACCTAGCTTTAGACAATCAGTCTTTCTCTAGATTTGCCTGGTTTGGATATTTCAAATAACTGAACTCCTGCAGCATTTGGCCTGTGTGTCTGAGTTCTTTCACTTTGCATAATGTTCACTCAGTATAGCACCCATCAGTACTTCATTGAACAATACCTTCACTTTATGAGGCTAACATTTTGTTACTCATTCTTTAGTCATTAGGCATTTGGGTTGTTTTTACTGAGTACGTGGTTATTGTTAACCAATCTCTAATGGGGACAAGTTTATTTTATTTTATATGTATATGGATGTTTTACCTGCATGTGTACCTGTGTACCATGTGCATGCGTGGTGCTCAAGCAGACCAGAAGAGGGCATTTAATCTCCTGCAATGGGAGCTGCAGATGGTCATAAGTTGCCATGTGGGTGTTGGGGACTAAACTCAGCTCATCTGGTAGAGCAGCCATGTGCTCTCAAAGACTGAGTCATCTCTTCAGACCCCAAGGCATAAGTTTTGCAATGACGTGTGCTTTCATTTCTCTTGAGTATGTACCTAGAAGCAGAATTGCTGGGTTAGTCCATTATTATCAAGGCTAGAACATGGCATCATCCAGACAGGCATGGTGCAGGAGGGGCTGACAGTTCTACATCTTCATATGAAGGCTGCTGAGACAATACTGACTTCCAGGCAGCTAGGGTGAGGGTCTTGAAGTCAACACCCACAGTGACACACCTACTCCAACAAGGCCACACCTTCTAATTGTGCCACTCCCTGGGCCAAAGATATACAAACCATCACATTTGTTAAAATGTTTATTCATTTAATGTTCTGTGTGTGTGTGTGTGTGTGTGTGTGTGTGTGTCTGTCTGTCTGTCATGTGTATGCCTGCTGCCTATACCAGAAGAGGGTGCCTGATCCACGGACACTTGAGCCACAGACGGTTGTGAGACACTGAGTTCTACAAATTAGGCTCAGATCTTCCGGAAGAGCACCAGTGCTCTTAACCCATGAACTATCCCTCCGGCTAAAAAGTGATCTATCTTTCTTTCTTTCTTTCTTTCTTTCTTTCTTTCTTTCTTTCTTTCTTTCTTTCTTTCTTTCTTTCTTTCTTTCTTTCTTTCTTTCTTTCTTTCTTTCTTTCTCCCTTCCTTCCTTCCTTCCTTCCTTCCTTCCTTTCTTTCTTTCTTTCTTTCTTTCTTTCTTTCTTTCTTTCTTTCTAAAATGTAATTCTATTTTAAGTATCTCTGGTCTGTAAATATGTAAGTGTACCACATGCATGCAGAGATCAGAAGAAGGCATCAGTTCTCTGGCACTGGAGTTATAGATGATTGTGACTTGCCATGTCTAACCCAAATCCTCTGGAAGAGGAATCAGTGTTCTTAAGCATCGAGTCATCTCTACAACCCCTAAGTTGCTTTTGTCAGAGTATTCTATTATAGCAACAGGCATGAAACAAACACATAGAGTAACTCTGTGTTTAAGAGTCTGAGCAATGGCTAGATAGTTTTCCAAAGTGGTTGTTTTCTTTCACATCCCCAGCAATAGTGTATATGAACTCCAATTTTTCTGCATCATTCCTGATACTTATCGTTAGTGGATTATGTTATGTATTTGATCAGCTCTTGTATGCATGTTTAAGTACACAACTTAAGCAAATAGTCAGTAGTAATTTTTGAGGGGCTGGAAAGATGGTTCAATAGTTAAAAACTGATGCCCCCAATGGAGGAGCTAGAGAAAAGACCCAAGGAGCTGAAAGGGTTTGCAGCGCCATAGAAGGAACAACAATATGAACCACCCAGTACTCCCAGAGCTCCCAGGGACAAAACCATCAACCAAAGAGTACATATGGAGGGACCCATGGCTCCAGCTGCATATGTTGCAGAGGATGGCCTTGTTAGACATCAAAGGGAGGAGAGGCCCTTGGTCCTGTGAAGGCTCAATGCCCCAGTGTAGGGGAATGCCAGGACAGGGATGTAGGGGGGAGGGTAGTAAGCAGGGGGGAGCGGGGATGGGATAGGGGGTTTTCAGAGGGGTAAGAGGAAAGGGGGATACCATTCGAAATGTAAATAAAGCAAATATCTAATAAAATAAAAAGGAGAGGGTAAATGTGAGTTAAAATACATTATATGCATGTGAAATTGTCAATGAATCAATAATCATTTTAATTAGTTAAGAACAACAACAAGAGCCCGTCTGACCCGGCAAAGCGAAGGACCCATCTGGAGGCCTCTGGCAGGAGTCTTCCTGTCGCCACCTCTGGATCGGGAGCAGCCTGGGCCACGCGCCCAGTCCCCAAGCAGTGCAGAGGGCCAGCGGTGCATCTGAAGGCCAGCCACAGGGAGGCTACAGGGAGGCATCTTGCACAGGTGAGTCCTGCATTGACAAGACCAACTAACACCAGTGAGATCTAGATGGCAAAAGGCAAACGTAAGAACGTTACTAACAGAAACCAAGGCATTATGGCAGCATCTGAACCCAATTCTTCATTAATAGGAAGTCCTGGATACCCCAACAAACCAGAAAAACAAGATTTGGATGTAAAATCACTGGTCATGATACTGTTACAAGAACACATGAAGGACATAAATAAATCTCTTAAAGAAATTCAGGAGAAAAATGATCAAAAGCTAGAAGCACTTACAAGGGAAACACAAAAATCACTTAAAGAAATTCAGGACAATATGGGTCAAACTATAGTAGGCAATAAAGAGGAAATACAAAAATCACTTATAAAAATACAGGAGAACTTTGATTAACAGGCAGAAGTCATGAAAGAAGAAACACAAAAATCTCTCAAAGAATTACAGGAAAACACAAAGAAGCAAGTGAAGGAAGTGAGCAAGAACATCCAGGATCTAAAAACAGAAGTAGAAATAACTAAGAAATCATAAAGGGAGACAACTTTGGAGATAGAAAACCTTGGGAAGAAATCAGGGACCATAGATGCAAATATCAACAACAGAATACAAGAGATAGAAGAAAGAATCTCAGATGCCGAAGATACCATAGAAACCATGGACTCAACAGTCAAAGAAAATGCAAAATGCATGTAACCCAACACATCCAGGAAATCCAGGATACAATGAGAAGACCAAACCTAAGGATTATAGGTATAGATGAGAGTGAAGATTTACAACTTAAAGGGCCAGCAAATATCTTCAATAAAATTATGGAAGAAAACTTCCCTAACCTAAAGAGAGAGATGCCCATGAATATACAAGAAGCCTACAGAACTCCAAACAGACTGGACCAGAACAGAAATACATCCTGTCACATAATAATCAAATGTACTAAACAAAGAATATTAAAGGCAGTAAGAGAAAGAGGCCAAGTAACATATAAAGGAAGACCTATCAGAATCACACCAGACTTCTCACCAGAGACTGTGAAAGCTAGAAGTTCCTGGGCAGATCTCATGCAGACTCTAAGAGAACACAAATGCCAGCCAAAACTACTATACCCAGCAAAACTCTCAATCACCATAGATGGAGAAACCAAGATATTCCATGACAAAACCAAGTTCACCCAATATCTTATCACAAACCCAGCCCTACAAAGGATAACAGGAGGAAAATACCAATACAAGGAGGGAAACTTCACCCTGGAAAATGCAAGATAGTAACCTTCTTTCACCAAACCCAAAAGAAGATAACCAATCAAATATAAAAGATTACATAAAAAATGACAGGAAGTAATAATCACTATTCCTTAATATCTCTTAACATCAATGGACTCAATTCCCCAATAAAAAGACATAGACTAGGGCGGTGGTGGCGCATGCCTGTAATCCCAGCACTCTGGGAGGCAGAGGCAGGCGGATTTCTGAGTTCAAGGCCAGCCTGGTCTACAGAGTGAGTTCCAGGACATCCAGGGCTATACAGAGAAACCCTGTCTCGAAAAAAACAAAAAACAAAAAACAAAAAAAAAACCAAAAAAAAAAGAGACATAGACTAACGTACTGGATACATAAACAGGATCCTATATTTTGCTGCATACAGGAAACACACCTCAGTGTCAAAGACAAACAATACCTTAGAGTAAAAGGCTGGAAGAAAATTTACAAGCAAATGGTCTCAGGAAACAAGCCAGAGTAGCCATTCTAATATCAGATAAAATTGACTTTCAACCCAAAGTCATCAAAAGAGACTTCTTGCTGGTCAAAGGAAAAACACACCAAGAAGTCTCAATCCTGAACATCTATGCTCCAAATGCAAAGGCACCCTCATTCATAAAAGAAACTTTACTAAAGCTTAAAGCACACATTGCATCTAACACAATAATTGTGGGTGACTTCAACACTGCACTTTCCTCAATGGACCAATCAGGAAAACAGAAACTAAACAGGGACACAGTGAAACTAATTGAAGCTTTGGACCAATTAGAGTTAACAGATATATATAGAACATTTCACCCTAAAGCAAAAGAATATACCTTTTTCTCAGCACCTCATGGTATCTTCTCCAAAATCGACCAATTGGTCACAAGATAGACCTCAACAAATGTAAGAAGATCGAAATAATCCCATGCCTCCTATCAGATCACTATGGAGTAAAAGTGGTCCTCAATAGCAACAAAAACAACAGAAAGCCCACATACACATGGAAACTGAACAATACTCTACTCAATGATACCTTGGTCAAGGAAGAAATAAAGAAAGAAATCAAAGACTTTTTAGAATCCAATGAAAATGAAGATAGAATATACCCAAATCTATGGGACACAATGAAAGCAGTGCTAAGAGGAAAACTCATAGCCCTGAGTGCCTACAAAAAGAAAATGGAGAGAGCAAACACTAGCAGCTTAAGGACACACCTGAAAGCTGTGGAACAAAAAGAAGCTATTTCACCCAGGAGGAGTAGAAGACAGGAAATCATCAAACTCAGGGCTGAAATCAATCAAGCAGAAACAAAGAGAACCATACAAAGAATCAACAAAACCAGGAGCTGGTTCTTTGAGAAAATCAACAAGATAGATAATCCCTTAGCCAGACTAACCAAAGGGCACAGAGACAGTATCCAGATTAACAAAATTAGAAATGAAAAGGGAGATATAACAACAGAAACTGAGGAAATTCAAAAAATCATCAGATCTTACAACCAAAGCCTATACTCAACACAACTGGAGAATCTGGAGGAAATGGACAATTTCCTAGACATATACTAAACACCAAAATTAAATCAGGATCAAATATATCATCTAAACAGTCCCATAACCCCTAAAGAAATAAAAGGCGTCATAGAAAGTCTCCCAACCAAATAAAGCATGGGACCAGATGGCTTCAGTGCAGAAATCTATCAGACCTTCAAAGAAGACCTAACACCAATACTCTTCAAACTGTTCCACAAAATAGAAACAGAAGGAACACTACCCAACTTGTTCTACAAAGCCACAATTAAGCTGATACCAAAACCACACATAGATCCAACAAAGAAAGAGAACTTCAGGCCAATTTCCCTTATGAATATCGAATCAAAAATACTCAATAAAATTCTTGCCAACCGAATCCAAGAACACATCAAAATGATCATCCACCACAATCAAGTGGGCTTCATCCCAGGGATGCAGGGATGGTTCAATATATGGAAATCCATCAATGCAATCCACTACATAAACAAACTCAAAGAAAAAAACCATATGATGATTTCATTAGATGCTGAAAAAGCATTTGACAAAATTCAGCATCCTTTCATGCTAAAAGTCTTGGAAAGAACAGGAATTCAAGGCCCATACCTAAACATAATTAAAGCAATATACAGCAAACCGGTAGCCAACATCAAACTAAATGGAGAGAAACTTGAAGCAATCCCACTAAAATCAGGGACTAGACAAGGCTGTCCTCTCTCACCATAGCTTTTCAATATTGTACTTGAAGTCCTAGGTAGAGCAATTAGACAACATAAGGAGGTCAAAGGGATACAAATTGGAAAGGAAGATGTCAAACTATCACTATTTGCAGATGACATGATAGTTTACTTAAGTGACCCAAAAAACTTCACCAGAGAACTCCTACAACTGATAAACAACTTCAGCAAAGTGGCAGGTTATAAAATCAACTCAAGCAAATCAGTTGCCTTCCTATATTCAAAGGATAAGCAGGCTGAGAAAGAAATTAGGTAAATGACACCTTTCACAATAGCCACAAACAATATGAAGTATTTTGGTGCGACTCTAACCAAACAAGTGAAAGATCTTTACAACAAGAACTTCAGGTCTCTGAAGAAGGAAATCGAAGAAGACCTCAGAAAATGGAAAAATCTGCCATGCTCGTGGATTCACAGGATTAATATAGTTAAAATGGCCATCTTGCCAAAAGCAATATACAGATTCAATGCAATCCCCATCAAAATCCTAACTCAGTTCTTCACAGAGTTAGAAAAAGCAATTCTCAAATTTATCTGGAATAACAAAAAACCCAGGATAGCTAAAACTATTCTCAACAGTAAAAGAACTTCTGGGGGAATCAGTATCCCAGACCTCAAGCAATACTACAGAGCAATAGTATTAAAAACTGCATGGTATTGGCACAGGAACAGGCAAATGGACCAATGGAATAGAATTGAAGCCCCAGAAATGAATCCACACACCTATGGTCACTTGATCTTCGACAAAGTAGCAGAAAACATCCAGTGGAAAAAAGATAGCCTTTTCAACAAATGGTGCTGGTTCAATTGGAGGTCAGCATGCAGGAGAATGCGAATTGACCCATTCTTATCTCCTTGCACTAAACTCAACTCCAAGTGGATCAAGGACCTCCACATAAAACCAGACACACTGAAACTAATAGAAAAGAAACTGGGGAAGACCCTGGAGGACATGGGCACAGGGGAAAAGTTCCTGAATAGAACACCAATAGCTTACGCTCTAAGATCAAGAATTGACAAATGGGACCTCATAAAACTACAAGGTTTCTGTAAGGCAAAGTATGCTGTCAAAAGGACAAAACGTCAACCAACAGATTGGGAAAGGATCTTCACCAACCCTAAATCTGACAGAGGGCTAATATCTAATATATACAAAGAACTCAAGAAGGTAGAACCCAAAGAACCAAATAACCCCATTAAAAAGTGGGGTACGGAGCTAAACAAAGATTTTTCACATGAAGAACTTCGGATGGCTGAGAAACACCTTAAGAAATGTTCAACATCATTAATCATTAGGGAAATGCAAATCAAAACAACCCTGAGATTTCACCTCACACCAGTCAGAATGGCTAAGGTAAAAAACTCAGGAGACTGCAGGTGCTGGCGAGGAGGTGGAGAAAGAGGAACACTCCTCCACTGCTGGTGGGATTGTAAGATGGTGCAACCACTTTGGAAATCAGTCTGGTGGTTCCTCAGAAAACCATGACACTGGGCATGACACTTCCTGAGGACCCTGTTATACCACTCCTGAGCATATACCCAGGGGATTCCCCAGCATACAATAAGGACATATGCTCTGCTATGTTCATAGCAGCCCTATTTGTAGTAGCCAGAAGCTGGAAAGAACCCAGGTGTCCCTCAACGGAGGAATGGATACAGAAAATGTGGTATATTTACACAATGGAGTACTATTCAGCCATTAGAAACAATGAATTCATGAAATTCTTAGACAAATGGATGGAGCTGGAGAACATCATACTAAGTGAGGTAACCCAGTCTCAAAAGACCAATCATGGTATGCACTCACTGATAAGTAGATATTAGCCTAGAAACTTGGAACACCCAAGGCATAATCCACAAATTAAATGATGTCCAAAAAGAATGGAGGAGTGGCCCCTGGTTCTGGAAAGACTCAGGGCAAGAGTATAGGGGAATTCCAGAACAGGGAAGTGGAAAGGAGTAGATGGAGGAACAGGGGGAGGGAAGAGGGCTTATGGGACTTTCGGGGAGTGGGGACCCAGAAAAGGGGAAATCATTTGAAATGTAAATAAAGAATACATCGAATTTTAAAAAAGAATATATCGAATGAAAAAAACTGGCATTGCAAATACAAAAAAATAAGAAAATTAATATTATCACAGCCTTGTAAATATGTCTTCAATTAGTGGAGTTCTTGATTCTTTTTCTGGGTTTTGATAGAAGGCGCCAAATTTCTATGTACACCAATATCCTTTACAATAAATTATAAGGAAAAAAAAGAAAAGAAAGTTCTCTCCTTGGCAACAAAATAGCTAAGGAAGAGGAAGGAGTAAAGAAGAAGTGAAGCAAGATCTGAGCTTCAAATCCTCTCCAGATACAGACTTCTGACTGTGGGAAGCAAACCCTGGCGTTGTACAAAGCTACAGATGGAAAATTTGTCTGTTCTCTTCTTGCCTGTTCTTCTTTAACAAGCCAAATTGTAAAGAATAGTAATAAAAGCCCACATTTGACATAAAAAAAGAAAGAAAGAAAGAAACTGTGGAAAACCCTGGAGCACATAGGCACAGGGGAAAAGTTCCTGAACAGAACACCAATAGCTTATGCTCTAAGATCAAGAATTGACAAATGGGACCTCATAAAATTACAAAGTTTCTGTAAGGCAAAGGACACTGTCAAAAGGACAAAATGGCAACCAACAATTTGGGAAAAGATCTTCACCAACCCTACATCAGATAGAGGGCTAATATCCAATATATACAAAGAACTCAAGAACTTAGACCCCAGACAACCAAATAACCCTATTAAAAAATGGGGTACTGACCTAAACAAAGAATTTTCACCTGAAGAAATTCGGATGGCCGAGAAGCACCTTAAGAAATGCTCAACATCATTAGCCATTAGGGAAATGCAAATCAAAACAACCCTGAGATTTCACCTCACACCAGTCAGAATGGCTAAGGTTAAAACCTCAGGAGACAGCAGGTGTTGGTGAGGATGTGGAGAAAGAGGAACACTCCTCCACTGTTGGTGGGTTTGCAAGATGGTACAACCACTCTGGAAATCAGTCTGGCGGTTCCTCAGAAAACTGGACATGACACCCCCGGAGGACCCTGCTATACCTCTCCTGGGCAGATACCCAAAGGATTCCCCAGCATGCAATAAGGACACATGCTCCACTATGTTTCTTGCAGCCTTATTTATAATAGTCAGAAGCTGGAAATATCCCAGATATCCCTCAATGGAGGAATGGATACAGAAAATGTGGTATATATACACAATGGAGAACTATTCAGCAATTAAAAACAATGAATTAATGAATTTGTAGGCAAATGGATGGAACTGGAAAATATCATCCTAAGCGAGGTAACGCAATCACAAAAGAATACAAATGGAATGCAATCATTGATAAGTGGATATTAATTAGCCCTGAAGCTCTGAATACTGAAGATACAATTAGCATAACAAATGATTCCCATGAAGAAGGAAGAAAGCCTTGATCCAGCATTGTACGGGAGTACCAGGTCAGAGAAAAGGGAGGGGGAAAGATAGGAGAATGGATGGAGAGAAGAGGAGTTATGGGACATATGGGGGCGAACTGGGAAAGGGGAAGGCTTTTAGAATGTAAACAAAGAATATAGAAAATAAATTAAAAAAAGGAAAAAAAGAACAACAACAACAACAACAACAACAACAACAGCAACAATAACTGATGCTCTTTCCGAGGACCAGAGTTTGCTTCCCCACATTCACATTTGGGGACTCACAACCACCTGTAACTCCAGCTTCAGAGGCTCCATAACCCTCTTTTGGCATCCTTGGATAACTGCACTCGTGTGATCATGTATAGAGCCATGTGAATGCATTACATGTGTTAATATAAATATATTATTATAAATACTAAATATAAATGATCTCTTCTGTGTTCCAAGTGCATCATGATTGACTGTGGTGCACAGACATACATGAAGGCAAAAGATCCATACACATGAAAGCAAAATAAATGAGCAAAGAGCCACCCGTGAGGAGGTAACAGGCTTGAGAAAGCTTTTAAAACAGCTTTTCTAAAGGATCAGAATCTGCAGAGCCATTGCTGAATAGGATCTAGCTCCAGAAATACTGATTTTAAAAATAATCTCTGTTGGCTTAAATAAAACAGCTGGTTTGGGTCAAACTTAAGAATGAGTTTCATGAACTCAAAAATGGTTCCAATTTTTTTTGGTCACACAAGTCTTCAAATGCAATCCTTATTGCATGTTAAGGTCTCCACCCCTTCTAACAAAGCAAGTTTAGTACTCTGGTTCCAAAATGGAAATAATTATGGAGGTGACCAAGACTCTTAGTCTTTGAATCCAGGGCTATTATTTTCATAGTTACAGAACTGGCATGTCTAATAATTTGGACAATGTTTGCAAACACATAGTCCCCAAGAACTTCTAAAGCTTGAAAAAAAAAAAGGAACAGCTTCTTAGGCTGTGCTTTTGTGCCTCTTTTCACATTGGTTAGTGGGTGGAATCTCATGCAGATAATGTAAGGCATGTGAGATAAACATTCACTTTAAAATCAACATACACTTCTGTTTCTCCCACTCCCAAAGGAAATCAGGCATTGTCAGTCAGATGTGCTGAACTTTCTTCTGTACTCACATTCTAACACAATGAAAAAAAATTGACTAGTTGCCAGATATTTCATTAGTTTCTAAGACAAAGGCACTCTTTCTTCATACTGTTATTGTGTCTACCACTTCTGGGTATTATTAAAGTGCACAATCATATTGGGAGCCAAGGACAGTGGTACACACCTCTAATCTCTGCCCTTGAGAGACTGAGGCAGGAGGACCGGGCTAGGCTGCATAATGAAACTACATCTTAAACAGACAAGGAGATAAAATAGCTCAACAACAACAACAACAACAACAACAACAAGCTAAAACCATATCGATACAGGAGTCTCAGTAAGGGCTCACATCTTGGAATGAGCAAATGAGACTGCAAGAGAAGGTGCTTGATAACTCTTTTCCATAGTATTTTGTGGCATAGTCTTTGTTGTTGTTGTTTAAATTTTTATTGGATATTTTCTTTATTTAGATTTCAAACGTTTTCCAACAAATAAGCAAAAATATCCCGTAAGATCATTGTATATTGATTGGGCCCATATCTAAGTTTTCCTTATGAGTAGCAGACTATTTTTTTATTTTTAAATATTTTGACAGAGGGTCTCATCATGCAGTCTTTGCTGGACTAGAGCTCACTATTGTAGACCAGGCTGGCCCCAGACTCATAGAGGTCTTCTGGCTGCTATCTTCTGAGTGCTGGGATTAAAAGCATGAATCATTATGCCTGGCTTGAAAATCTTTTTATTATGTGAAGTTTTAGAAATCCACAAAATACTTGACTAATAGAATGAACCCTCTTTTACCTACTACCCCTCCCCCAGCCCCCTAGCATTACCAATGCATGCCCACTGCTTTAACCTGGGTGTGGCAGCTTACATCTTGCCATTTGGTTGGCTAAGAGGAGAATCATAATAACTTGAAGGCTGGCCTGGGTTACAAAGTGAGACTGTGTCTCAAAACAAACACATCTTCCTACTTCCACCTCCCACGGTCAAGGTTTGCCTTGTCATGCTCATAGATAAGTGAGTGAATAGAATTCTAACCTAGCTTAAGCCTGTTTTTGTGTGTAAACAGAGAGGGAAATGCCTGCTGTGAGTTTTAGGAATTAAACAAGAAAAAAATCCCAACATTGTCATTACCTCTATCAAGTGAAGTATTGGAAGTGATTCTATGCGGATTTTGTGCTACAGAACATTAAGTTTGAATAAATTTTTTCTCCTTTTTAAAAATTAACTATATTCTTTATTTACATTTCAAATGATTTCCCCTTTCCTGGTTCCCCCCACCCTGAAAGTCTCATAAGCCCTGTTCCCTCCCCCTGTTCCCCCATCCACCCCTTCCCACTTCCCTGTCCTGGTATTGCCCTACACTGCTGCACTGAGCCTTTCCAGGACCAGGGGCCTTTCCTTCTTCTTGGGCATCATTTAATAAGTAAATTGTTTCTTGGGTATTCCAAGCTTCTTGGCTATTATCTGCTTATCAGTGAGTGCATACATACCCTGTGTGTTCTTTTGTGATTGGGTTACCTCACTCAGGATGATATTTTCCAGTTCCACCCACTTACTTGCCTAAGAATTTCATGAAGTCATTGTTTTTAATAGCTGAGTAGTAGTCCATAGTCCCTGAGTTCTTTCCAGCTCTGGCTATTATAAATATGACTGCTGTGAACATAGTAGAGCATGTGCCCTTATTACATGCTGGAGCATCTTCTGGGTATATGCCCAGGAGTGGTATAACAGGGTCCTCCAGTAGTATCATGCCCAGTTTTCTGAGGAACCGCCAGACTGATTTCCAGAGTGGTTGTACCAGCTTGCAACCCCACCACTTTTTTCTCAAGACAGGGTTTCAGTATATGTAGCCTTAGCTGTCTTAGAATCAACCTCGAATACTGTTTCATCGATAATTCCACATGCTCCCCTGATACACCCCTTATTGATCTTTCAGTCTATAGGCTAGCATTGTATCCACTCCTGGAAATCAGTCATTTCCTGTGGACTCCTTCTGCAGAGACTGGAAATTTTAAGAGCTTCAGTTTGTTAAAAGGTAAGTGCTTAATGAGGGTAGCTGTGGGCCATTAGCACACTGCTCACCAGTGGTACTGTCCTAGTACAGGGATCCTTGGCAGTAAACCAACAGTGTTAACTGTAGGTCTGAAATTTTCTCCATGGTAATTAGGAAAGAAACTGGTTAGTTAGTACCCAACCGATCATTTTGATTCCTGGCTACACAGCTTGACTACATTTCCCTGAAATCCCTTTGCTATGGCTATAATCCTTGTTTTTAGCCAGTGGAAAGTGGGGAGAAGTGATCCGGGCCTCTTTTGTGTTAACCAGTAACTCCGCTGTGCAACATCTTCCTCATCTTCTTTTTTTACAGTTACTAGATGCAAGGGGTTTAGCATAGGTACCTGAGGTCTTAGGAAATGGAGGTTCCAGTAGTGCTCTTGAATGAGCTTTACAAAACCTTCTACAGTGTCATGTTGGGCTGTGATGAGATTAAAAAATTGGTTTTGTTACCCTGTGAGACTATTTGGTTGTTTGTTAATAGTAATTTGGCTTAACCTTACTTGTTCTGTGAACACTTTCCTTTTCAGAAACATGAGCAGTTGGTAGAACATTTGATTCTGTACATTTAACCAATCACACTCCCTGCTCAACTCGGTGATGACTCAAGTGCTGAATAACTAAAGTAAGCATTTTTCCAAGCCAGGCTCTGTATATGGTGCTGCATGTCTGAAGCCAGAAGGGTGTCAAGTTGGAGGACAGCCTGGGCTACACGGTGAGGACCTATTTCAAGAAGAAGAAGAAGAAGAAGAAGAAGAAGAAGAAGAACAACAACAACAACAACAACAACAATAACAACAACAAAACCAAGCACCAAACCTAAAATAAAACAAAGAAAAACAAACCAAGAAACAACAACAATGAAACAGAAACCAAAACCTCAAACAAGGAGATAGTCTTTTTTTAGCTGCTTTAGTTTTGGAGGGCAAAATTTGTTAATGCTCTCTCCTGTGAGGTAGCATACAAATTGAGTAGGAGTAAGGTAAGAAAGAGCCAGCTCATTCTTTAAGATGAGCATTAATCCATTCATGAGCCTAATGACCTTCCAGCTGGACTCATCCTCTTAAAAGTTTAACTACCTCAATACTGCCTCACTGGGGACCAAGCTTTTAACACATTATCCTTTGGAAAAGAAGCCATAATAGCATGACAGTCAGTGACTTATGATCCCATTGTCATTAGTAGCTTATAGGGCACATGAGAGGTCCAGAATTCCAAGTCTTCCCCTTTCCTATGAGCTTAGAATGAAAAAGGAAAAGGAAATAATAAAATGTTTACCAATAAACTTATTTAGAAAACACCAAGTTGCACAAAAGTAAATTACCCAAAGGGAGCACTAGCCTTTTCTAGTTCAGGGAAGACAGCCCTTGGTGACATAAGATAATTAAGCCTTGTTCCTCTTATCAGAAAGAGGTTCATTTTGTCAGGCGTAGGCAGGGTGACCCTGGGTAATAGCTGTCTGGGAAAAGCAGCTCTGGTTTGTCTCAGATAACTGTGATACTATGTTTTCATTGTAAATCTTCCCATTTGTCCAAACAAGAAAACCTTGGAGTTTCTGTGTCTGTAAAATGTGTTTAATTGTTCAAAGTGGAACTTGTGGGGCCTGAACCTAAAAGCAACCCACAGATAAAAGCATGTGTATGAATGCAACATTATAGGTCAAACCTCCAGAAGCTGAGGGGGAACTCTGTATAGGTTCTTCTGATGGCTTTAACCATAGCCAGTTGTATGCTATTGCTAAAGACTTTTTTATTGCTCTCTAACTACTTGCAGTGATTTCTCCCTGGGAAGGTATAATGGTGCCATACAAATAACTATTTAGGAGGGATCTGTGCAGACCCTATTAGCTCCCTTATTGCTAGAACTGGGTTGGAGACAAAGACTTTTAAGTCTGTAACCACAATCAGCCAGCTTCTTATTTTCTCTATCTGTGTTCTTTCTTACCTCAGAGACTATACAAAACACATTACTACCTGAGAAGTTTCAAGAGGTCCTGAATTTGGGAACAGAGCTCTCAAACATGTTTGCATTCTGGGGTAGGCGGAGGGAGTGGAGCAAGCTATGTTCTCTCATTAACATTTGAATTCAGGAGTGGGGGCCAGAGAGAGGGAGGGAGGGAGGGAGGGAGGGAAGGAGAGAGACACAGAGATGGAATAGTGTAAGATCCATTTCTTGTCCACCTTTTCACTTCTGAGAGTTAGGAGGGGTGCCAGTAGTACTTCAGTATTTCTTCTTTGTGAGCAGAGAGAAAAAAAATTGTGGCCAGTAAAACAGAATTCCCTCTCATACTGATAAAGATTTACCTGAATTCAATATTAGCAAGAGAAAGTTAAAATGAAATAAGTGATTATTTGGTGTCAAAATTGAGCCCTCCATTAATTTCCACCCATTATTAAAGTTTTTTTTTCCTTTAGAAGAGATATCACTACTACTACTACTATTACTACTACCGCTGCTACCACTGCTATTGAGTAGCACTGACTGGCCTAGAACTCCTCATGTAGATCAAACAATTCACAAGATCTGCCTGCTTTGGCCAAGTGTTGGGGTTGCAGGCGTGAGCCACTATGATTCACTTAGTAAGAACTTTTTTAAAGTGCCCCTTTCAGTTTGTTGTTTTCTAGGTTAATTATTACCACCGTTGGACCCCTTCTGATCTTTGTTGATCAGGATCTCTCCTGCATCGTGGAGGCTTGCATCAGAGGCTGCTCACCTGTCTAACCCAGTTTGCTTTTCCTCATTGCCTTCTTGCTGTGGAGGAGTCTCTGGTGTGCTTAATTTTCCTAGGACCACCCTTTCTCCCCACCCGCACTGTTCCATCCACTTACCCATCTCAGCTCCATTCAGTCTCAGCAAACACCAATCCTCTTGTTGAGTCTTCTTGGGTTAGCACTGGTTCATTGACTTGTTTCTAATTTCCAAACTCCCACAGTACTTAGCCCAGGGTACACAATTTAGCACTTAATTACATATTGTCTCATTTAGTTTTGTTTGTTGTGCTAATCCTTGCCTTTTCTAGGTTGTTGACTCCAGCACACACACAGTAAGCACCTCCTGCCTTATCAATAAATGTTGATTATTTTACTTATAGATTGATAGGCACAGATGTGAGACTTCCTACATATCAACATTGTAATAATCCACATTGTAATATCTGCTGCTTGATAAATATTTGTCAGCTTTATTGAACTGGCTTGAGTAATGAAGGAAGTGAACTCTAAATGTGGTACCCAGTCAGACAAATCATACCTGCCAAATGACGATAAAAGCACCTTTCTGGGGGCTGGAGAGATGGCTCAGCAGTTAAGAGCACTGACTGCTCTTCTGAAGGTCCTGAGTTCAAATCCCAGAAACCACATGCATCCATAGCAATCACAACCATCTGTAATGAGATCTGATGCTCTCTTCTGGAGTGTCTGAAGACAGCTACAGTGTATTTACATATCATAATAAATAAATATTTTTTAAAAATGCCTTGCTGTTGGTCATAGTGACTGTATTATTTCTCTGGTGCTGTTCTAAAGTCACCATGACCAAAATCAACATACCAAAGAAAGAGTTGATTTTGGCTTATGGTTCTAGAGGGAAAGACTGTGTCCATGATGGTGGGAGACATGAAGACAAATGGAGGCCTGGCAGAAGGAGCAGGAAGCTGAGAGCTCACAACTTCAACCACAACCATGAAATACAGACTGAACTGCAAATGGTGTGAGGCTCATAACTCAAAGTCTGCCTCCAGTGACGCACCTCCTCCAGCAAGGCCACCTACACCTCTCCAAACAGTGCAACCAGCAGGAAACCAAGTGTTCAAATATGTGAGCCTATGGGAGGCCTTTCTCATTTAGACCACAACAGGGACACACTTATAATCCTTGCATTTGAGAAGTAGAAGCAGGAGGATCACAGACTCGAGGGCAGCCTGGTATCTAAAGTGAGGCCATTTCTCTCAAGAAAGTGTTTTCCTGACTGGATGGGGTGTTGCGAGCCTGTAACCCCAGTACAGAGCAGGTGGAGGCAGGAGGAGCAGGAGTTCAAAGCCAGCCTGTGCTACGAGATCCTGTCACAAACAAAGACACAAACATCTATCCATCTGATGTCTGTCTGTCTATCTGTCATCTTCTTAATCTACCTTAGAATTACTATGAGGCTTACATGAGATAGTGTGTACTTTACATGGTCAAATTTTTTAGATCATCCCACTAGAAGAATATCAGTGGCTATGATATCCTATATTTGTTCTTGCAGGAGTCCCTGGGGGAAGTGAGGCTTGTTGCCTCTCACATCGAGCAGACTTCTCTGTTATGGAACTACTCTCCAGGAAAGCTAAGACTAGTTGGAAGAGTAGGAAGACAATAACCTATGTCCTGGCTTCTATGCTCCTGAGAAGGCATGACTGTCACGGAAAGCGTGATGAGCTTTTGAAGTAGAGATTCTCTAGAGCTAGACAGTCTCTGCTGTCTCTCTACTTCATCTCTTGTGCACTGCTGCTGTCTTCTCTCCCAGCAATCATGAAGCAAAATGTGGAGTGAGGAGTGAAAGCTTTGAAAAGAGAAATTTTCTGCATTTGTAAGCAAACCTGGGTTCACCTCCTGGTTAATACAAAGCTAAGACAGGCAAGGGCAGGACAGAAAATAGTCTTGAAATGCTAAGAACTTTACTGGGTAAGATGAGTTATATCCAAAACACTGCCTTTGTGAACAAAAGAAGCATGGAGATTTTATTCCAGGAGTGGACACACATGCATATATGAAAGTCCTTTATGGACGGGCACAGTTTTTTGTCTATTTGTCTAGTTTGTCTAACTTAGCTGCTAGCATGTTTGGGCTACATCTTTTCTTGTGCTTGGCACATGCTGGGCAAATGCTGTGCTACTGAGTCATGTCCCCATCGTCAATCTTCTGTATTTTATTTCTCCAGAGTCCAAAAGGGAAGTATAACTCTGGCTATAATTGAGGTTGACACATTTTTTCTTTCCTCCATCTCTTTCTTCCCCTTTCCTTGTCTGCTTCCCCATCTTTTGACTTCTTCCTTCTTTTCTCTTCCTTCCATTGGTCCTTATTTTGGTTGACTATAATATCAAAGTGTGTTTGTTATCATTGATAGGGATAGTATTTCTTGTCTTCAGTTTTTGCTTTTTTGTGTTGTTACTGTTCTTGAAATGGGTCTTCTCTGTAGTGGTCTGCCTCTGGAGTACCAAGATTACCAAAGATGTATTTGCTACATCTGCCTGCTTCACGCTTTTTTTTGGGGGGGGGTGGGTTTTTTCGAGACAGGGTTTCTCTGTGTAGCCCTGGCTGTCCTGGAACTCACTCTGTAGACCAGGGTGGCCTCGAACTCAGAAATACACCTGCCTCTGCCTCCCAAGTGCTGGGATTACAGGTGTGCGCCACCACCGCCCAGCCTGCTTCACACTTTTAATAAAAATAAAACTATTTGGGATGGAATATACCCCCCTCTCTCATTCATTCATATATATATTTATTAATATATATAATCTGAATACACACACACATATATTTCTTTCTCTCCATTATTTTTAAAGACAGAGTTTCACTATGTAGCTCTGGATGGCATGAGACTCACTTCGTAGTCCAGGATGGTCTCAAACTCACAGAGATCCTTTTGCTTCTGTATCATGAGTTCTGGGTTTACAAAGGTATGTGCCATCAGGTCCAGGTCTAACAGGTCCTTTAATTTGTGTTTAACCACGAAGAGTTTTCCCCTCTTTGACTAGTGTCTTGCAGTGAGGCATGCATGTAGAATGGTCACATTTGTGCAACTCTTCTCAAGAACAATGGCACTTAAGATTTTTCTTTTGAAGCCCAGTGTGGTGGCACATGCTTTTTATCCCAGCACTTGTGAGGCAGAAACAGGCAGATCTCCATGAGTCTGAGGTCAGCCTGGTTTCCATAGTGAGTTCCAGGACAGCCAGGGCTATGTAGAGAGACCCTGTCTTAAAAAATAAAAACAGATATTTTTCTTTTGGAAAAAAATACAAATATACAAGACTTTTTTATTCGATATAATTTATTTACATTTCAAATGATTTCCCCTTTTCTAGCCCCCCATTCCCCGAAAGTCCCATAAGCCCCCTTCTCTTCCCCTGTCCTCCCACCCACCCCTTCCCACTTCCCCGTTCTGGTTTTGCTGAATACTGCTTCACTGAGTCTTTCCAGAACCAGGGGACACTCCTCCTTTCTTCTTGTACCTCATTTGATGTGTGGATTATGTTTTGGGTATTCCAGTTTTCTAGGTTAATATCCACTTATTAGTGAGTGCATACCATGATTCACCTTTTGAGTCTGGGTTACCTCACCAAGAGGACAAATCGGCAACCAACAAATTGGGAAAAGATCTTCACCAATCCTACATCAGATAGAGGGCTAATATCCAATATATATAAAGAACTCAAGAAGTTAGACTCCAGAAAACCGAACAACCCTATTAAAAATGGGGTACAGAGTTAAATAAAGAATTCTCACCTGAAGAACTTCAGATGACTGAGAAGCATCTTAAAAAATGCTCAACTTCATTAGTCATTAGGGAAATGCAAATCAAAACAACCCTGAGATTTCATCTTACACCAGTAAGAATGGCTAAGATTAAAAATTCAGGAGACAGCAGGTGTTGGAGAGGGTGTGGAGAAAGAGGAACTCTCCTCCACTGCTGGTGGGGTTGCAAATTGGCACAACCACTCTGGAAATCAATCTGGCGGTTCCTCCGAAAACTGGGCACCTCACTTCCAGAAGATCCTGCTATACCACTCCTGGGCATATACCCAGAGGATTCCCCACCATGTAATAAGGATACATGCTCTACTATGTTCATAGCAGCCCTATTTATAATTGCCAGATGCTGGAAAGAACCCAGGTATCCCTCAACAGAAGAGTGGATGCAAAAAATGTGGTATATCTACACAATGGAGTACTATTCAGCCATTAGAAACAATGAATTCATGAAATTCTTAGACAAGACTTATATTGACATTTTCACTGCTGTTGTGGGGCAGACCTTTTTCTTCTAGTATATTATTTGTGGACTTTTTTTTTCCTTTTTGCAGGCTAAATTGGAATTCACTGTGTACCTAGAGTAGATGCAAAATTTTGGTGATTCCCCTGCCCCAGCCTCCTAGTGTTAAGGTTACAAACATGAACCACCACAGTTAGCATAGACCTTCTCTTCACAGAGGTTTGGCTAGAGCAATAACCATCAGGGAAGAAGCCCATTTGAACACACACACACACACACACACACACACACACACACACTAGGTTTTAAAGTTCTGAGTGCTAGAGTTGACTTTTTTGGTAGGAACTTGGACAAATAAATTTTGGGCAAAATTTAAAAAGCTGTTGTTTTCCTGCCAAAAGAAGTGTTTTCTGAGCCAGATGTCTTAAGAAAAGACCTTGCCTTAAAAAAAAAATCTTTCCAGAAAGTGAGGACTCTGTGTTACAGAGGTCAGTACTTTTAGGACTTAAGAAGCATAAATTTTCCAGATAGCGTCTTACACCAACTATTTCCCAGATTTCAGTAGAGCACTGGCGCAGAATGGAACTCACAAACAACAAACAAACAAACAAAACCCCAAAACACCTTTCCCACTTCTTTCTTCAAGGACTTAAGAGTTCCTTCTGGCACTTCTCAGTAAGGTGCAAATCCAGATCCCAGTCATACCTGAGAAAGTGAGAAACCCCATCATCTCTGGGGTGGTGCTGGGACCCCATTCTTAAGAACATTTCTGTTTTTCTTCCCTCCCCGCCCCCCCCCCCCCCCCCCGCTGTTCAGGACATAGGTGGTACTATTTTAGAGGAAGGGAAATCTAACTTTTTGTTACTGGTCTCTTTTCTAATTGGAGACTCCTAATGAGACAACATCTCAGTTTTTCCCATCTCCTGAAAGGCTGTCTTTCTTGTGTGTGTGTGTGTCCAGATGCTCCCTTGCCAGGCAGGGTGGAGAGCCCAAGATGCCCCCTCAAGATGGGCTTGGAGGGCGTTTGCAGCTGCTCTCCCTACCTGGCCTCGCCTGCAGAGCAGGTGAAAGGCTTGGGAGGATGGCGGGCAGAGTTGAGTTCTTTACCTGGCGATGGGGCGGAGCGGGACGGGCTTTGGGGGAGGGGCCCAGGTAGGATTCTGGGTTGTGATTGGTCAGCGCCACGCCTGTCTCCATGTGCCGCGCAGCAGAGGCACAACATTCAAGCCCGGGGGGCGGGGCCGGCGCTCTCTTGGAGGAAGCGGCGGCGCTGCAGCTGCGGGGCGTGGGGGCGGCGGCTTCGGAGGCCGAGGCAGTGGTGGTGGCCCTGGCAGAGACACACCAGCACCTCGACCGGGGAAGGCACTTGGCTCGGACCCTACAGAAGGCCCTATGGAAGTGGCGGCGGGCGGAGGCTGCGGCGCCGGGCCGCCGTTGCTGCTGAGCGATAGCGAGCAGCAGTGCTACTCTGAGCTCTTCGCGCGCTGTGTGGGCGCTGCAAGTGGGGTCCCCGGACCTGGCCTCCCCGAGGCTACCAGGGTCGCCCCCAGCACTGCCACGGCGGCTGCTGGTCCGGTAGCTGATCTGTTTCGAGCGTCGCAGCTGCCACCGGAGACATTGCACCAGGTATGCCTCTGCGCTCTTTTATCTCTCACCGGTCTGTGGGGGCAGTGTCTATGGGAAGAATGGGGCAACAACGACTATTCCCAGGGATCTGGAGGGCGGTGGCCAGGACGACAAAAAAAAAAAAAGGGGGGGGGGCTTTGCAGCCGAGGATGGCGGCGACGCCCTTGTCCCCAGGGACATCAGCCTCCTCTGCAGCTCATTTGCTCCTAGCCTAGTGCTTGGCTGTGCTCTTCGTCCCCTGAGAAAGTCTGACACCCCTATCATTTCTGGAGGTTCTACAGTCTCCTAGACCCAAAGTTTGCCCTGTTCTGAAAGTGATGTTTGTTTTGGCTGCTGTCTGCTTTAACCTCTGTTCCTTGCTCCTGCCCCTCCCTTTATTGACTACACTCTTGGGGTGCCTTGCTGGGATTTGAACTTGAAGGGTGTGTACATGTGTGTCTGTAGGCTCTGGGCCTACAACTACATGTTATCCTTTCTTTATACTTGGGATATGTACATATCTGCTACATATATTTGTTCACTAACATATTTCTGATTATTAGTATAGAACTGGAAAACCTTAATGCCCAGTTGTAGAACAGGGGACCCAGGGCTACAAGACAAGAACATTGATCGAGTCCAAAGTAAGTTCCCCATTTGGGTCCAGGGGTGGATTCAGAAGTCTACAGCTGTAGTTTCCCATCTTATTGTCACTTGACTTTGACATGGAGTTACGAAACAAAGGGTGTCATAGCTTCTGTCTGCCCCATACCTGGAAAGGAGGAGGAATGATTCACAGCAGGTGCTGTTTTGGTTTTGTGCTTTCCTTGAAGCTTGGAGAAAGATTGCTTGGTAAGCCTTTTGTCCGTTGTTTGATGTTACCAGCAGTAAATGGAGGAGAATATTGTTAATATCAAGCCCTAAATATGAACCTTGACTTAAAAAGCAATAGTGTGAAAGTTATTAACAACAATTGAATATTTACAGTGATGAGCAAATGCTTTAAAATGTAGTTCCTAGGGGTACTGAAGGGTTTATGGCTCCCGTGCCCTATCTTTCTTTGCCTTTGTGAAGTTCTTTCTTTCTTTCTTTCTTTCTTTCTTTCTTTCTTTCTTTCTTTCTTTCTTTCTTTCTTTCTTTCTTTCTTTCTGGCACTCAAAGACTGTTTTCTACTGCTGGAGCATACATACATGCTCATATGTTTATGAGCACCATTTTAGCCACTTGGTTCACATTTTCTAAATGAGGCTTGCTGAACATGATTAGTATTCATAGAATTTAGCAGGGCTGTTTGTTCCTGTAGAATTCCGTGATAAGAAGATAGTTCTGCCACAGTTGCTAAGCAGTTGAGTTGCACAGGGTGATAAGGAAGTCGGTGTTCTGAAACAGACTAGCTATTGCAAGGACCTCAGGGTACTGCTGAGCATAATACATTTATTAAAGTGTCTGAGGCAAGGCACCAAATAATTGCGCTGTACATCTGGCCGGGATTAATTTGTGGTTAGTAATATATCAAGTGTGATAAGAGAAAGGGGCATATGAAAATTGGTTAAGGTTTCTCCAGGAATTGGAGAGGGGGCTTTCCTGTGTGATAGCTGATGCTCTCTTGAAGAACATATAATTTCCCAAGAACCTAAGGTACAGAGACTTAGATGGGAAAACTGCATGCAAAATATTATTTTAGATATGACCAAAAGGGGCTTTATGTTCCCTTACTACTCAGCCCAGAGAGATAAAACACAGCCCCTTTACCATAACAAATTAGAATGATCCATTACTCTGGGTACAGGTAACAATTAACGTTTAAAGTTACCCTGAATTGGGAAGGGTAGTCAAAGTTGGGATCTAGTGGCCATCAAACTTTCATCCACCACTTTGGTGGTGTGCGTGTGCTCTGTCTGACTGCATTTGTTCTACCTCATTAGTGTATTAGCTATTTTAAAACAAATGTAGAAAATTTCCCCCTTTCCCTTCTAAACTGAAACCTGCAAGTTCAGTTTTAAGTGGCCCAACAGGTATAACTGCTCAAATCATGGACACAGTAACCAGACCTGGTAGTTTCTATGGTTAACGGCCAGGTTTTCCTCTTAATAAGCACACGATTCAGATGACTGTAATGTCGGACTGGAGATTTCGCACAGTTGGTAAGAATGCTTGCCTAGCATGCATGGAAGACTGGATTTAGTCCCCATCACTGCACAAAATCAGACATCATGGCACATACCTGTAATCTCAGCACTCTGGAAGGAGAGGCAGAAGGGTCACAAGTTCTAGGTCACCCTCAGACATTTATGGTCTGTCTGGGAAAATGAGACTTTGTCTTCAAAATGATTATTATTATCTATGAACTCACAGAGATCCAATTATAGGCCATTCTTAGACATCAATATTGGTTATAAAATATTGTTTAACATCAAGAGAAACCATTAAATCGGGGAAAATCCCAATAAGTAATATCTGATCATCAGATAATGGATTAAGGCAAAGAAGCACATCCTGGCTGTGAGAAGTAGGTTTATTTTATATTAGATTTATTATTTTGTACATATAAGAGTTTTTCCTGTGTATGCCTGGTATATGCCAGGGTCATAAAAGGGCATCTGATTCCCTGGGATCTGCAGTTACAAATAGTTGTGAACTGCAATGCGAATGGTGGGAATTGAACTCTGGTCCTCTGCAGGGGCAGCAAGTGCTCTTAACCACGGAGCCAACTCTTTTGCTCAGTAGGGATGTTTTTAAAATCTCTGGACACAATCTCATCTTTGAGAAGTCATTAAAAATTTCAATTTACGGTCCCTTCTGTCTCAAGCTGGCCTCAAACTCTCTATGTAGCAAATGTTGACCTTGAATTCCGGTCACTACTGCCCCAGTGATGGGATTACAGATGTGTGCCACCACAAGCCACTTATTTGAAAATGAAAAATATCTTTGAAGAAACTCCTTAATCATTAAGGAGATCCACAGGTAAAAGGAAACCAACAAAATCCTTATCAGGAAAACTTTTTCCTGTTATGAGATTGTTAGCCAGAACTATTTATTTAATTTTTAAATTATTTTCCTTTGTAGATAATATAATTTCTCTGCTTTTTACATTATTTCCCCCCTTCCTTTTCCTACTTTCAAACCCTCACATACACTACTCCTTGTTCTCACTTAAATTTATGCCCTCTTTTTTTATGCCCTCTTTTTAAATTCATTATTGTTACATGCATATACATATATCTTCCATACACATATCTTCCTAAATCTAACCCTCTTGGTCTGTATACTGTTACTTGTATGTATATGTGTTCAGGGCTGACCATTTGGTATTAGATAGCCAGTTGGTGTGCTCTTCTCAGGGGAAAGCTAATTCTTCCACTCTCAGAATCTCTCAGTTGCTGTTGTTCTGTGTATAGCCTTTAGGCCCCAAGGCGCCCCCCCCCTCCCCGTGTTAGCATGTCTATTTTTGTCTTTGTTCAGCTTGTGTTTGGACAGCCATGTTGTTGAGACTTTCTTGGTGTAGCTTCTGAGAGTCCTAGGAGACACGGTCTCACAGCTAACTCCCTGATCCCCTGGCTCTTACAGTCTTCCTACTCCCACTTCTACAGTGATCTCCAAGTGTTAGGCATGAGGATGTTTTGTGGATAGATCCGTTGGGGCTGGTTTTCACAACTCTGCATTTTGATTGGTTGTGGATTTCTGTAATGGTCTCTTTCTGTTGCAAAGAGAGGTTTCTTTGATGATGGGTGAGAACTATACTTATCCATGAGTATAAGGACAAACATTTAGGATGTCGTTAGGCATTATGCTGGTTTAGTAAAGTTGTGGTTGCAGGCTTTCATCTAAGATACATAACTGCACTAACCCTGGGTATTTAGCCTGTTAGGTTTCCAGGACCAGGCATGATATCCTTCTTGTTGAGTGCGCCTTAAGTTCAATTAGAGACTTGTTTTGGTTCCCTCCAAGGTACAAATATCACTACTTTCACCTTTGGGGTTATCGTGTCATGTTGGTTGTTGTTGTGGTTCATAGTTAGCCAGAACTATTCTTTTAGAATGTAAGTGAGAGACTGCACAGCTGTTTCAGCAGGTAAGTTGAGTTCCAGCACCCGTATTGAGTGGCTTATGACTCTCTGTAACTCCAGCTCCATTAGATCTCATGTTATTTTTGGCTTCTGTGGGTATTGTATTAATGAGCACCCCCCACATAGACACATAATTTATATTAAAATTAAACCTTTAAAATGTAAATGAAACAATTTATTACTTTTCATTCTTTAGATCATGTCATTTTATAGCATATATATATATTTTTTTTTTTTTGAGACACTACTAGTAGCTACCCCTGACTTCCCTTTAGCTTGTCTCAGCCTCTGGAGCTCTGGAGTTACAATTGTGTGTCACTGTAACACATACTTGAGGGGATGAGAGGGGAATGTACTAAACCACAATGATGTTATAATACTGTTTAGAAGTGGTGGGTTTTTTTTTTTGTTTCTGTTTTTTGAGACAAGATCTTATGTAGGCTGGGCTCGTCTCAAACTCGCCATGTAGATGAAGATAACTTTCAACTCCTAATCCTCCCTCTACTTCCCAGGTTCTGGGGATACAAGCATGTACTACCATGCCAAGTTTATCTTTCTAAAAGAGAATAGATGCCAGCAGATACAGTAAGTACCAGATTCAAGGCAGTGTCTGGTTAGAAGGATATTTGAGTTATGGCCCAGTGGGAGGCATGCCTAAAATCCCAGCTCTGGGGAAGCTGAGGCAGGAAAAAATAGCAAGTTGGAAAACAAATTGGTCTGCATAGTGAGACAATACCTCAGTATGTATGACTTTTAAAAATTATTTTCTACTTTTGTTTTATATATATATATATATATATAGTCACTAAAACAAAACATTTTACATGTTATGTTAGTTTAAAATGAGACATTTTATTTTACATAACCTTCTGCAACTTGTTTTTCCTCTCATTGTTATATTTTTTTTGGCATTTGTCCTTGTTGACATACGTCCCGTCAGTTCATTTGCTTCCTTTTGAAAACTTTATTACCCACGCTGACAGTGAGTCATCATGATATTGTGGAAATCTTTATGCCAAAGGAAAGTAGGTGACCTTCTTGATTTATGTACAATGTCACATGACTAGGGATTGTTCCAAATACATGAACATCAAAAAATACCCCATTCTATTTACATACAATGTACACTGTCATTTGTGAGTGTGTTCCGGTGGTCTTTTAATCTAACTAGGTTTACATGGACTTTCTTTTTTCTGTTAGAGAATATTTTATTAGCTTCTGTAATCAAATCCACACAGATAAGACCTTATATTTTTAATACAGTATATTACCCTTACACAAGTGTTAAAAAAAACTAAATTTAACATTTCTAAATCAGTATGGCTGTTAATTTCTGTGCAATGGCAACTCAACATGGCAAACTGGGGTAGTTTTTCCCAAAGTTGATTAACACAGTTTTCAAAAATTCAAATTCATACATCTCTCTCTCTCTCTCTCTCTCTCTCTCTCTCTATCTCTCTTTCTCTCCCTCTCCATACACACACACACACACACACACACACACACACACAGGCTCTCACTTTGCTCTCACAGCAGCCATTACTTGCCTGTAGTTCTTCATCTAGTAGTAGGGCCTTGTGGAATTTCTGCCATCCACATTGGAATGTCAATTGTTGTTGTCATTATGTTGGTCTTGTTTATACAATCAAAATCTTGAGATTTCATCAGTGCAGTTCCCCTCTCATATAGAAGAAAGTCTGTCAGCAGGTGTCCTGATTCTCTTGCTCTCTGTCTGTCTGTCTGTTCATTCATTGGCTCTTCCTCAATTTTCCTTGAGCTTTAGGTGTAGGAGTTGTGTTACAGTTACACCAAATGGAGCTGGCACCTTGTGGTCATTTACTTTCTGCATTTTGACCAGTTGTGAATTTCTGTAGTATATATTCTGTCTTCTTTCATAAGAAGCTGCTTTGCTGAGGTGTGAGAGCTACACATATCTGTAGGCATAGGGGTAAGTATTTAGAATTAGCTAGAAATTCTATTGGTTTAGGAAAATGGCAGTAGTAGATTGTCCTCTAGGATCTGTGTGGCCTTTCCAGCCATGGACGGTTGTTATACAGTAGCAGACCGGTTCTAGACAAGAAACCCTTCTTCATATTGTGCATTCCTTAACTCCAATTAGACAGCTCTTGCCACCAAGATAAAGGTCTGTTATTGGATCATTGGTGAAATCTTGCTGGTCAGGTTATTGTTGTTGTAGTTCAGAGGCTTTATAGCTGGCTAGGACTATTGATTTTTTTTCCTCCCTTGGCAGCTTCCTAGCACCTTCTGATACTATAAAAGCTAGTCCTGGCTTGGGAGGTGAGGCTTTCTGGTCAGCTCCAGCTCTTGTATTCAGCAATGGGAAGAGCAGTGGATTCTACTGTTTAGTGAGTCTCTTGGATTCCCTTGGCCCACAACTAGAAGAGAGGGTTTTCCTGCCCGATACTGGAGGTTTTAAAGATGGTCTATGGCTCTTGCAGGGAGCACCATCAGTCCATGTAATTCAACTCCACCCCGATGTTCTCTCTCTCTGTCTTTGTCTGTCCTTACCTATTTCTTTTTCTGTGTGTTTGTGTGTATCTATATACACATGTATCTATATTAAGGTATATATTTTAAGTAAGCTTATAAAATGTTTCCTTATGGTTTTTTGAAAAATATCCTTAGTGTTATTTATCTCTCCTGTCTCCTTTCCCTCTGTATTACTGTCCTTCTTCCCTCCCTAAAGACTCCCCCCATTTCTCTCTTTTCTCCTTTCATAGCAACTGTGTCCTACTATCCCCCTATATAGAGCTTCTTCCTACATCCCCTTCCTATTTTTTTTTTTTTTTTGGCTCAGATCTAAAGTTTTGGAGTTAAGATCCACATATAAGAAAGAATACACAACATTTGTCTTTCTGGGTCTGGGTTACCTCACTTAGTATATAGTACTTTCCAGTTATATCCATTTACCTGAAATTTTTATTTCTTTTTTAACCGCTGAATAAGATTCCATTGCGTATGCCACCTTTTTAAAAACACAGAAGCTTGCTGGTGGTGGTAGTGCATGCTAGTAGGCAAATGCTGAAAAGGATTAGAGGCCGGAGGATTAGGAGTTTCAGGCCAGCCTGGGCTACATCTTTTCCTTTTTGTTCTTTGTTTCTTTTTTTGCTGCACAACCTTTTGCCAAATCGGTGTCAGCAGATACACACCACCCCAAACAACAACAAAGCCCACAAAATGTCAAAGAAATAGATGCCATAATGTAGTAGTCCTCCTCTTAATCTATCGTTCTGTCTTCAGTCCCCTTCTTCCTATTATTGTAAGTCAAGTCTCAGACATATATTTGATAGGTTTTATCTTCAGGAAATGAACGTGGGAGTGGGCAGGTGGAGATTGGGGCATGCAGTGCTTTAAGATATGGAGGAGAGGTACATACATAATAATAGCCTGTGGTTAAATGCTAAGACTGACAGTGCTTTCCTACATCAAGCTATTGGCTGTGGGGTAATATGGTGCTTGAGAACTGATTTGTAATAGTCGGGGGACATAGAAGCAGAGAACACTTAAGTCAGAATACCACAGAGCTAATTGCACATCCTTGTTTACTGCTGTACTGTTCACAATCGCCATGATCTGAGACCAGCCCAGGTGGCCCTCCTACAGATGAATGAACAAAGAACATGTGGTATATATGCACAATGGAATTGTATCTTATGTAGCTATAATGAGAAGGGAAATTGTGACATTTGCAGGAAAATGAACGGAACTGGAAATCAGTATGGTGAGAGAAATATGCCAGATTGAGAAAGAAAATACATGAGAAAATACATTTTTTTCTGCAGAATCTAGATTTTTTTGGTGTGTGTGAGAGAGAGGGGGAGGGTTGAGATATGAAACTAGAAAAGAAATCATGAAAGGGAAGGAAAGGGGATATTAAGGGACTGGGAGTAGTAGAATACATATAATCCGGGGGAACAGGGGCCCATAGGTGGGCAGTGGGCAGTAGCAACAGAGAGGACATTGGGGAAAGGGGATGAGAAGAACAAAGCACTTTGATATGGATCTATGAAAAGGCAGTAGGGAAGCTTATCACCTTATGGTAGCTTAAAAACTTAATAAATAGACAAAAAGAGAATACTTGGAGAAAGCAATAGGGGGATTGAAAAGTAACCAGCTGAAGTCCAGACATAAAAGACAGACAGCTTTGAAAACTGGCCTAGTTTTACACTCCTGATTTGGGACTGGCCTGCTTTATGGCCATAGGAAATTGGTTTTGAGGTAATCTTGGGTTATGTTGCCAATTATTTGAAACTTCCATAAGATGGTTTGGTGCCTTTCTAGCTCCTACACCTTCAAATCCTAGTTTTCTATACTCAAGTACCTCATGGTTTCTCCTTATTGAATTCTGTTCTTGCACAGCCCCTGGACTGAGGCTTCCTGCAGCTGGGACCTCTAGACTTTGGACAGCCCCTGGCACGTGGGAACAGTTGGCTCTCCCTCTGTTGGTAACTGCAGAATCCATCTGTTACTCTTGATGGAATCGCCACAAATGTTAACACCTTAAGATGGCGCCCATTTACTCTCCCCTAGTTGCCATGAGGTGGGAGTTACTTAGAGGTTTCTTAAAGCTTCAGTCAGTCAAGGTGTCAGCTGGGCAGCATTGCCTCTGGAGCTTAGAAACTTCACACCCAACCTTCAGTGGCTGTTAGTAGAATGCAGTTGCTTGTGCTTTTGGACGTTTATTTATTTCAGTCCTTGCTAGGTAAGGCCCCACCACTGAGCCACATCCTAAGCCTGCTTATGATTTTAGGACTAAGACCCTGAGCTTCCCAAAAGCACTGACATGGCCTTTTCTTTCTGCAATTTGCAGCACAGCTGTTTGCTTCTTCAAGGCTAGCAGGGGACTGTCTCTCCAGCCAGTGAGATAAATGATGTCCTGTCACCTTCTATTGGCTAGAAGCAGGCCACAGGTCCTGTTAGTATTCAGGGAAAATGCTAAAGATAGGAAGTGAGAATTGTTTGGGGGGATACCTTAAGGTCTTTGTATTATGCCTGCTTTCTATGTTTTGTCTGAAACAGAACACTATTTCTGTGATTAGTTTTTTATTAAGAAATAACATTTTTTTTGAGCCAGGGTTTCCCAGTGTAGCCTAGGCTGGCCTTTGTGGCTTAGGCTCTATTCACATTTATAGTCCTTTCCCCTTAGCTTCCCAAAAGTTAGGATTTCAGGCATGTTCCAAGATCCTCAGCCTGGCTAGCTTTTTGAGGCTACCTCAAACACAGACACACAAACACACACATACTGTTTAGTAAGTGATTTAGAATTTATCCTTTCTTAAAAACAAAACAAAACAGCCACCACCCAGAAAACTCTGCCAGGTATAGTGGCACACACCTTTAATTCAAGCACTGAGGAGGCAGAGGCAGGTGGATCTCTGAGTTAGTGGCTAAGCTGGTCTACGTACTGAGCTCCAGGACAATCAGGACCACACAGAGAAACCCTGTCTCACAAAAAGAAAGGAAGGAAGGTAGGTCGGTTGATTCCCCCCCCCCCCCACAAGATCTAGTGTAACCCAGGCTGGTAATGAACTCCTCTTGTGAGTACTCCACTGGTTTTCATGAATAATTATTTTTTATCCTAAGTAGAACTGGCTAGTCCATCTTCCTAGATATTTTCCACTTTACTCTTTCGGTAATTTGTTTTCCCTCTTAATTCAAAGGAGGAAGGAAAAGAAGAAAAATATATGTTGCTACTCAGAATGTAACTTAGGGGTTGAGTATTTTCCTCATGTGTGAGAGGCAGGTCTGACCTCTGTAAAAAATTACAAAGCAAAACCCTGGGTCCAATACCAGGATTTTTTCAATTTGTTGAAAATAATACATATTTTGAGACAGTCTTGCTATGTTGTTTTGACTGACTGTATGGATCCCTGGTCGCCTGGTACTGTCTCTGTAGCTTAGGTTAGACTCAAAGTTAAGGTAATTCTCCTGCCTCAAAGTCTCAAGGGCTCAGATCATAGGTTTGTCCCACTCTGCCTGGTAAGTTCCCATATCTTTATTTTTATTAGCCTCCCCAGCTGAAATTGAGCATTTCTCTATGTATATGGCCAACCTGTCACAATAACACCACCATCTTTACAGAAATAGGATGTTTAGCTATGTTTTGTGGCTCGCATATTTTACGAGCACTTAGAAGGCTGAGGCAGGGAATGGCCATGAGTTTGAGAACTGACACAGTTAGACCTTGTCCCACAAAAACAAAAAGATTTTTTTAAGATTTTTTATTAGAGATATATTAAGGATGGATTACTGTATATTAGACATTGGCTGTTATTATTCATTGTGGTAAAAATGTTTCTACCATATACTTGGTTTTTATTGTTTTGATGGCTTATATTTCAGTATAGTTTTATAGTCTTATGTGTTTTATGCCTTTAAAACGTTATTTTAAAAAGTCATCCACAAACCACAATGTGAAAGTATCTGGGGCAAACGTTACAAAAATACTGCTTTTAAATAATTTTTGTGTGTGTGTTGCAAAAATAGTTAAGAGGCCTTGCTCTGAAGAGTTGCAAGGTGTTAGGAGTAGAAATACCTGTTCTTCCTAATTCATCTGTGTTCCAGTTGGGACTGAGGTTCTGTAAGGATGCCATGGTCCTCCTGCTTCCAGGTTCTCCTCCAGAAAGCCCAGAGTGGACGCATGCTCAGCTGCCGCCTCAAATACCTGCCAGCTGCTGCAGTCTCATCTCTGAGTTGTGCTGGTCAGAAGAGTTAGGACAGATTGTGGAGAGCCACTCTGGAGCAGGTGCCAGCTGCTTGCTGGGCCTATTTTTCTGTACACTCTACGTGAGAGCCCTTAGCTCTGACAAACTCGAAGGCAAATGTCATTCTGAAAGGTTTGACAAATTCAGCTATCGTCTATATCAGTGCTTCTTACCCTTCCTCATGCTATGACCCTTTAATACAGTTACTCATATTGTGGTGACCCCAACCATAAAATTATTTTTGTTGCTACTTTATACCTGTAATTTTGTTACTTCTATGAATCATAATGTAAGTATATGATATACAGGATATCTGATATGCAAACCCTCCCCAAAGGGATTGCAACTCACAGGTTGAGAACTGTTATTCTACACCTGTAGGTAATTCAGGACCAGGAGAGGCTCCTAACATTAAACTAGTAGGAGAGGTTTGTTTTGATTTAATCCGTTTGTAGCATTTTAGAGAGAAATAGTTTGGTTCCATCTCCTTGGGGTTTCACCTGGGTGGGTTTCTGAGCAACTGAAGTAAGCCCATAAGTGCCAGCTATTAAAAGTTGTTTATTAACTGACGCCTGGCAGTGCAGATATAATCTTGTTACTTGGGGTGTTGAGGCAGAAGGATGGTAAATTCAAAGCTCCCGTTTGTTAGGTTATCCTGAACAATGTAGGGAAACTGTTTCAAATGTTAAAAATAATATTTTAAAAGATTGGGAATAATAGCTCAATGGTAGAGGATTTGTCTAATGTGTGAGGTTCTGGATTCAATCCCCTACATTGCAAAAATTGTATTTAAAGGGAGTCTTTTTGAAATAATGTTTGTCCCAGATACTTTCAAAAGGACATGTTTAACACAATAATCTCTTTGTCTCTTCTTAGTTCAGAGTCGGCTTTGTGAAAAACAGATGTCAATAGACCGACAGCTTTTTGCTCTTAGAAGCATTTGGTATGCTGTATCTTTTGAGTTTATCATTGGAATTATTTCTTTTTTCCTCTTTAAAATTGTGTGTGTGTGTGTGTGTGTGTGTGTGTGTAGGTCAAAGGACAACTCACAGGAATTGGTTTACTCTTTCCATCATGTGGATCCTGAGACTGAACTCAGAATGTTAGGCTTGGCTATAAGTTCCTTTGCCCACTAAGTTAGCCCAGGTCCTAGGTTTTCTGTTTGTTTTTTTGTTTTGTTTTTCAGGAATAGTTTCATGTAGTTCAATTGACACTGAATTGGTCTTGAGTGGAGGATGATCTTAAACTCCTAGCCTTCTAGTTTTTCCCCTCCACATTCCAAATATGTGCACCACCACTGATGTGTTCATGAAAAGATAGAGGTATAAGAATATGTTCTGTGTGGGTGTGGTGAGGTATGGGAGAGAGGAGGTACCCATACAATATAGTATAGAATAGAGTTTATTCAGGGCCTGGGGAGAGGAGTTACGGGGGTAGTAGAGGCAGGGAAAGGCAGAGAGAGGGAGAGAGTAGAGAAGTAGAGGCTGGCCATGACCATGTGGAGAGAGGGGGAGCAAGAGAGTAAGAGAGCAAAAGAGAAAGAGGAGAGAGAGAGAGAGAGAGAGAGAGAGAGAGAGAGAGAGAGAGAGAGAGGAAGAAGAAGAAGAGGAGGAGGAGGAGGAGGAGGAGGAGAGAAGAGAAGAGAAGAGAAGAGAAGAGAAGAGAAGAGAAGAGAAGAGAAGAGAAGAGAAGAGAGAGGAGGGGGTGAGCAGTCCCTTTCATATTGGGTCAGGCCTACCTGGCTGTTGCTAGGTAACTGTGGGGAGGAGCATACCTGACTGTTGCCAGGTAATTGTGGAGTGGAGTTTAGACAGAATGCTAACAACCACCCTCAACTTGGAAATGTTTTGTCATCCATCCTTTGCACACATTCTCATACTTTCATGGTTTTAATATTGAGACATGTCAATAAGAATTATCTCTCTCTATATAAATTTTAGTGTGTGGTTGTCTTAGTCTCTTAAATTATTCTTTGTTCCAAGACCAAAGTTTGAAAACCCTCAATACTACAGACACTTTTGATACGAGAAGTTGTGAGAGGTTGAAACAGTTGTCCTGTGCATGGAGAATGTCTGACATCTGCGATCTCTTCCCACTTGATGGGCTATTCCTGGTAATGTCTTGGAGGAGGAGTTATTGCTTTTATATTCATTCAGTAGATGTTAGATGTCTTATATAAAGGTATGATTACATGTGTGTTATCTCAGTAAAGGGCATGACTTATATCTCTTTTCCTTCCTTTTTTCCTTCATATTTTTTTTTTAAAGAGACAGCATCTCATTCTGTAACTCCAACTGGCTAGAACCTCCCTGTATACACAAGGCTGGTCTTGAACTCACAGCAGTCCCCCTGTTTCAGCCTCCCAGAGTGTTGGGATTATAGTCAGGAACAACCATGTATTTCTGGACTAAAATGAAAACTGAAAACAATACCAAAACAAGGAACATGTCTTTTGTTTGGCTGTTTGCCTGAGACCTAGTGCCACTAGAGAGATGCAGACTGCCTCACCTTGCAGTCCAAGCTGGCCTCGAACTTGCTGTCTCAGCTTTCTGAGTAGCTGGAATTACAGCAAATACCATGATGCCCAACTCTAATCCTTTCTAAACTCTTCTAAAAATAGAAGTAAAAGGAGGACTCTCAACCTCATTTTCTTAGGTCAACATTGCTCTGATACTAATGTCAGATGTAGGTACCATAAGAAAAGACAACTAAAGGCCAATATCTCAGATGAACATATACACAGAAATCTTTGATAAAACCCTATCCATCTGAATCCAATGATGTATTCAAAGGACCATAAGCCATAAACAAGTGGGTTTATCTTGAAATTCAAGCTTGCTTTAAATATGCAAAACAATGTGATTCACTATATCAACAGAGTGAAGGGTAAAAGGGTAAATGGCAAGAGTCACCCCAAGATACTTTATACTGTTTGTGGCTATTGTGAAGGGGGTCATTTCCCTAATTTCTTTCTCAGCCTGCTTATCCTTTGAGTATAGGAAGGCCACTGATTTGCTTGAGTTGATTTTATAACCTGCCACTTTGCTGAAGTTGTTTATTAGCTGTAGGAGCTCTCTAGTGGAGTTCTTTGGGTCACTTAGGTAGACGATCATGTCGTCTGCAAATAATGATAGTTTGACTTCTTCCTTTCCAATTTGTATCCCTTTGACCTCCTTATGTTGTCGAATTGCCCGAGCTAGTACCTCAAGTACAATATTGAAAAGATAAGGAGAAAGGGGGCAGCCTTGTCTGGTCCCTGATTTCAGTGGGATTGCTTCAAGTTTCTCTCCATTTAGTTTGATGCTGGCTACCGGTTTGCTGTATATTGCTTTTACTATGTTTAGGTATGGGCCTTGAATTCCTGTTCTCTCCAAGACTTTAAGCATGAAAGGATGCTGAATTTTGTCAAATGCTTTTTCAGCATCCAATGAAATGACCATGTGGTTTTGTTCTTTGAGTTTGTTTATGTAGTGGATTGTATTGATGGATTTCCGTATATTGAACCAACCCTGCATTCCCGGGATAAAGCCTACTTGATCATGGTGGATGATCGTTTTGATGTGTTCTTGGATTCGGTTGGCAAGAATTTTATTGAGTATTTTTGCATCGATGTTCATAAGGGAAATTGGTCTGAAGTTCTCTTTCTTTGTTGGATCTTTTTGTGGCTTTGGTATCAGCATAATTGTGGCTTCGTAGAAGGAATTGGGTAGTGTTCCTTCTGTTTCTATTTTGTGGAATAGTTTGAAGAGTATTGGTGTTAACTCTTCTTTGAAGGTCTGGTAGAATTCTGCACTGAAGCCATCTGGTCCTGTGCTTTTTTTGGTTACCATTTTAATAGATGTTTAAGAAGCACTTGACACTTTGTTTCTGTATCTCCTCCCATGGGTATTTTGATCCCCCTTCTAAGACGTCCAAAGTATCCACACGTTGGTCTTCTTTCTTCTTGAGCTTCATGTGGTCTGTGAATTTTATCTTGGGTATTCCAAGCTTTTGGGCTAATATCCACTTATCAGTGAGTGCATACCATGTGCGTTCTTTTGTGACTGGGTTACCTCACTCAGGATGATATTTTCTAGCTCCATTCATTTGCCTAAGAATTTCATGAATTCATTGTTTTTAATAGCTGAGTAGTACTCCATTGTGTAAATATACCACATTTTCTGTATCCATTCCTCTGTTGAGGGGCATCTGGGTTCTTTTCAGCTTCCGGCTATTATTAATAAGGCTGCTATGAACATAGTGAACCATGGAGCAGAGACTGAAGGAAAGACCATCCAGAGACTGCCCCACCTGGGGATTCATCCCATACACAGTCACCAAACCCAGACACTATTGTGGATGGCAACAAGTGCTTGCTGACAGGAGCCTGATATATCTCTCTCCTGAGAGGCTCTGCCAGTACCTGACAATTACAGAGATAGGTGCTGTCAGCCAACCAATGGATTGAGCACAGGGTCCCCAATGGAGGATCTAGAGAAAGGACCCATGGAGCTGAAGGGGTTTGCAGCCCCATAGGAGGAACACCAGTATGAACTAACCAGTACGCCCCAGAGCTCCCAGGGACTAAACCACCAACCAAAGAGTACACATGGAGGGACCCATGGCTCCAGCTGTGTATGTAGCAGAGGATGGCCTTGTCAGATATCAATGGGAGGAGAGGACCTTGGTCCTGTGAAGGCTCGATGCCCCAGTGTTGGGGAGTTCGACGGTGATGAGGTGGGTTGGTGAGCAGGAGGAGGGGGATGGGATAGGGGGTTTTCAGAGGGGAAACCAGGAAAGGGGATAACATTTGAAATGTAAATAAAGAAAAAAATCTAATAAAAAAGGGAGAAAAACCATTAAACAAAAAAAAGTACTTGACAAAGTTCCACATTCTTTCCTGATAAAAATTCTTAACAAAATATGTATTGAAAGAAAAATTTTAACATAATGAAGGACATTTATGGAAAAAGCTCCACAACTAATATCAAAATCAGTGATGACAACTGAAAATTTTTCTTTTAAGATCCTATACAGGTGAGGGTACCCACTCTCATCACGTTTATTCAAAAACAGTATAAAAATTACTCGAAAGAATAGTCAGGCAAGCCCGGCGGTGGTGGTACAGCCTTTAATTCCAGAACTCTGGGAGGCAGAGGCAGGCAGATTTCTGAGTTTGAGGCCAGCCTGGTCTACAGAGTGAGTTTCAGGATAGCCAGGGCTACACAGAGAAACCCTGTCTCGAAAAAACAAACAAACAAACAAAAAACCAAACAAACGAATAGTCAGGCAAGCCAGGGGTGATAGTTCAGTCTGTAATCCCAGTGCTTGGACGGTGGAATTTCAAAGTATGCTTCAATCATATCATAAGTTAGAGGCTAACCTACTCAAACCCCATATAGAACCCTTTATATAACCCCATAACGGGGTATACAAAACCCCGTTTAAAAAAGAGTGCACCGGAGAGATGTCCCAGTAGTTAAGAGCACTAGCTGTTCTTCCAGAGGATCCAGGTTCAGTTCCTAGCATCTACATGGTGGCTCACAACTATCTGTAACTCCCAGAGGATCCAACACTCTCTTCTGGTCTCCTTGGATATTGCACACATAGACATATACACAAGCAAAATAGACGTACACATAAAATTAAAATACAAAATAAAAAAGAGCACAAAGGCAAGAAAGAGATATAAATGACATCTAAATCTGAAAGGAAGAGGAAACATTGTTCCAGTTTGCAGCTGGCATGATTCTGTAGGAGGAAACACAAAAGTTTGATAGAACTAATAAATGAATCTGATAAAGTTGGTACACACCAAATTAACACACAAAGTCAACTGCACTTTTGGCAAGCAGTGCTGGAGGTCAACCCCAGAGCCTTATGAATGCTAGGTAAGTGCTCTGTCTGCCACTGTGCTATATCTCCAATTCTTCTGTGTGACAGGTCTCTCTCTGTGTAGCCCTCACTGGCTTGGAACTCACTGGGTCACCATTCACAGAGATCTGCATGTCTCTGCTTCCAGATGCTAGGAATATAGATATGTGCCACCATGTCTGACTTATATACAGTTCTGCTTAGGGTAGTCTTAAAGGAAAAAACAACTAGGGAAGAATTTGACCAAGGAAGTGAAAGACATATATGTTGAAAACAATAAATATTGATGAAGAAATTAAGAAGAAATATAAGTAGAAAGATAGTCTGTGCTTGTAAGTTGGAAGAATTACTATGTTAAAATGTCTACATTAGCTGGGCCTGTAAGCCCAGTATTCAAGAGGTGGAGGCAGAAGTGTCAGGAGTATTAGTTTGGGGCTAGCCTGAGCCACATGAGAGCACTTCCCCAACAGAAAACTCAAATAAAATGTTCACATTATCAAATATGATTTATATATTTAATGTAATCCTATGAAATTTCAAAGATCTCTTCACAAAAGTAGAAAAAAAACCCTTAAAATTTGTGTTCTGTGTATGAAAACCCAGAATAGGCAACAGAGTCTTCAAAAAGGAAAGCGAAGGTGGAGGCACCACACTTCTTTATCTTAAATGATTAGAGAAGGCACTAGGCAATCAAAATGCCATGAAACAAGACTTGTACACCATTTGAGCAAACCAACCAACCCAGAAATGAATTCAAGAGTACCTAGTTAATTAGAGTTTGACAAGACCACCAAGGAGATAAAATGGACAGGAATATTTATCACTAAATTATGAGGAAAACTGGATATTTACATGTATTATGAAGAAGAAAGCCAGAGCCTCATTTTATAACTAATATAATAATTCACTTAAAATGTTTTGCTTCATATTCTTTTTTCTTTCTTTTTTTAAATTTTTTTATTCAATATATTTTTTTATTTACATTTCAAATGATTTCCCCTTTTTTAGACCCCCATTCTTTTTTCTTTCTTCCTTTCTTCCTCCTTCTTCCTTCCTTCCTTCCTTCCTTCCTTCCTTCCTTTCTTTCTTTCTCTTCTTTCTTTCTTTCTTTCTTTCTTTCTTTCTTTCTTTCTTTCTTTCTTTCTTTCTTTCTTTCTTTCTTTTTTTTTGATTTTTTGAGACAGGGTTTCTCTGTGTAGCCCTGGCTGTCCTGGAACTCAGACCAGGCTGGCTTTGAACTCAGAAATCTGTCTGCCTCTGCCTCTCAAGTGCTGGGATTAAAGGCGTGTGCCACCACCGCCTGGCTTTTGCTTCATATTCAAAAAGGCAGTCAAAGTGGATAAAAGTCCCAAATATAAAACCTGGGACTGTAAATCTTATAGAAGAAAACATAGGAGAAAAGATGTTTGATATTGGCTTTGACTATTTGCTTTTGAACATTTTGTTCTTTTTTTAATATTTGTTTATTTTGTTTTTATTTATTTTTTATGTATATGAGAACGCTGTAGCTGTACAGATGGTTGTGATTCACCATGTGGTAGCTTGGATTTGAACTCAGGACCTCTGGAAGAGCAATCAGTGTTCTTAACCGCTGAGCCATCTCTTCAGCCCTGACTATTTGCTTTTGAAACTGGAGTCTTACTGCATATAACCTAGTCTACTTCAAACTCTAGACCCTTTGTACCTGTTTCTGGATTACTAAAATTATAGATGTGCATCGCTACATTTGTCTGACTCTATTGCTTTTTATAAAAAAATATTTTTCTTTGTGTAGTACTAGGGATTGGAACAAGGGCTTCTCATATACTACACATGTTTTCAGCCACTGAGCTATATCCTCCTAGGCTAACAGTGATCCTTTTGAATATCATGCACAAGCATACACAACAGAAGCAAAAACAAGTTGTTGGGGCCGGAGAGACGGTTCTATGGTTAAGAGCACTTGCTGCTCCTCCGGATTACCTGGGTTCAGTTTCCAGCACCCACATGGCAGCTCACAACCACTTACAGCTCTGGGTTCTTGGGGTCTATCTGATGACCTCTTCTGGTGTACCAGGCATGAATGTGGTACAGATGGTAGTGGCGCATGCCTTTCATCTCAGCACTTGGGAGGCAGAGGCAGGTGAATCTCTGAGTTTGAGGCTAGCCTTATCTACAGAGCAAATTTCAGGATAGCCAGGGATAAACAAGAGAAAGCTTGTCTTGAACAAAGCAAAATCAAACCAAACCAAACCAAAGAAACCAAAACCAGTGTGTTTTTCTTATCAACCTAAAGGACTTATGTACTAACAAAAAAATAGCCCATGAAGCTAGGTGTGTGGTGGTGCAAACCTTTAACCCCGCCACTTGGGAGGCAGAGGCAGCTGGATCTTTGTGAGTTTGAATTTGAGGCCAGCCTAGTTTACATAGCACAGCCAGAGCTACATAATAGAGGGACCCTATCTAAAAAACAACCCCTCCCAAACCACAAACAGTAGCAACAACAACAGCAACCAAAAAGAAAGAAAGAAGGAAAGAAAATTAAAGGTAAATACAGCTTATGGATTGGAAGGATGTATATACGTTCATATAAAAACAAGGACTAATACAACTTGCCATCAGGAAAACAAGCCAATTAGACAAGTAGACAAAGGTCTTGAGTAAAAAATTTCCCCCAGACAACATACAAATGGCCAATAGGGATGTGAAAAAGCATTCAGATTCAGTAACCATTAGCAAAATGAAAATAAAAACCACCGTGAGAAATCACCTCACAGCTGCTCTGTAGGGTATTTATCAAAAAGAGGAGCAATGACACATTGGCAAGGATCTGGAGAAAAGCGAACCATGATAGACTGTCGCTGGGACAGTAGATTAGTATAGCCACCATGGCAATGGATATGGAAGTTCCTAAAAACTAAAGAAAGGCAATAAGTAAGTGGGGCTGGGAATGTAGCTCAGTGGGTTAGCACGTCCTGAGCAAGCACAGGGTCCTGAGTTTGATGCTCAATACACACACACACACACACACACACACACACACACACACACAGAGAGAGAGAGAGAGAGAGAGAGAGAGAGAGAGAGAGAGAGAGAGACTCATCAATTCCTGTTCTCTGTGTTAAAAAAAAAATCTGTTCTCAAATGTTCCAAGCAGTTTTTTTCCCAGTGGCTAAAATGACTTAAGTGTCTGTCAGATGAGTAAATGTAGAAATTGTGGCATACATATACATATGTACACAATGGATTATTATTTAGTCTTTCAAAAAGATATGTTATTGTGTCAGTACTGGTGAATAAGAAAGGCATTATGCTAAGTGAAATGAAATGATCTAGACACAGAAAGAAATCTACTATATGATCTCATTATGTGTGGAATCGGAAAAGGTTGGGTACACAGAAACAGAATAGAACTGTGGCTAGCAGGGCCAGGGAAAGGTAGGAACTAGGGAAGAATGTAGGTCCACGGGCACACACTTGCATTTAATGCGCTGTGTATTGAAAATTTACTAAGAGGGTAGATTTTAGGCATTCCCACTATATGCACTTATATATGTGCACACACACATACATAAACACAAGCATGCCAACACACATATGCCAGCACACACAATGGTAACAATAGAATGTGAGGGAAATGTTAAGTTACTTGACTCTAGTTATAATTTCAATATGGATATGCATGCCAAAACATCATTTCTTATACCTTTAATTTATACAATAATATACCTATAAGTGTATATGTATGTACTGAGGATTTTTTTTGTATCTTCCTTAAGCCCACCAAGGCCCCAATCTGATATCTAGGGAAATGTAAAGAGATAACTTTCTTCTCTCTTGCATTTTTCACAGATTAACATATCTTCTGGAAAACGTGTTGCCACGGCAACAAGTTTTTTTTCTCTCTCTCTCTTTCTGTAGTGTACTGCATAAAAATAGCCCTTTGTGTTGGAGAATGATGCTACTGTCAGGTTGCTTGGTGAATGTATAGCAGGGTGCTTTGTCAGGAGCAGTTTCCCAACATTCCTTTGTTTAAAGTTGCAAAATCAAAATGAATATTGATTTTTTTCACCTCAAAATGTAACTTTATCTAGCAAATGCAGGTATTGGCGCACTGGCACTCTGTTGAATTATGAATTACAAGCCTTTCCTTGCAGGTCAGGTCAACATGATCATCAAAGCTACCCTATGGTGATGAGTGACAGCTTCCCCCTTCTTTAGTTGGTGATGCAGGGTGTGGAACACAAGGGTGGTGTAGAGGTGTGGTAGGGGTAGTTTTCTCACCTGAGAACCCAGCTTCTTCGGTTGTAGCTTGCAGCCCTGTATCGGCTTGTGTGACTGAACGTGCAGTAACCAAAGATTAATTCAGAATCAAGTGTTCAGCTAACTAATCCTAGGTAATTTTGGCAGCACTGCCTCACGTTGTATTGCACGCCTCCACTGCACTCTGGTTCTGAACACCAGTGTGCACCTGGTACTCTGTAGCCCATCACTCAGTGAAGGCAGCCCGAGGCATCTTGTCTTAGATCGAGACTCTTGTATGTTATGAATTGTAGTGTCCCCCACCCCAGCTTAAGTACAATGTGCTTTGTGCTTGTAGAAACAGTAGTTACATTTTAGGAAATAGTATTTTCCTACTACCAATTCTGGGCATGTAAATATCAAGCTAATATAGCTTTGGATTATATTGTGTTAGAAAGTTTACGAGTGAATGAATGTTTAATTATAGAAATTTAATTGCCACCTCGAATTTCATAAAACAAAAGTCATCTAATGAATTTTGGGTTGTCATTTCAACAACTTCTGAAATTCCTTTAGCATATCTTTCCTATTTTATACTACATATTTATCAGAAGCAGTATTTTCAGAACTGACAGTGATCATCTTTGTGAAGTGTTAAGGATGCCGCTGTCTTGCAGTATCCTTCCAGAATTTAATTTTTATGTCAAAAAGAAACAAGTACACCCATTGTATTAGTTTGCAAATTTGCTTTAGTCTTGATCAAGTGATCAAATTATAAGTACACTAAATAATTATTTTAAATGAAATTTACTTACAATTTATTTTCAGGGAATATTTGAGTTGTAGTACTATTTAATATACCTGTATACTTGGGGCTATATAAAAATTTCTTGGGCAAAAGGATTACGAATGGCAAAAGTTTAAGAAGCCCTGCTCTAAGAACTCAGGTTCTCTGCCTAAGCACTCTGTACTTCTAATCAAGAAGTGGGAAGCAGTCAGGTGGAACGGATGAGCTCTGAGAGGTTATCAGGCAATAGCTTCTATGGCTTCTTAAATGGAACAGCTCTCTCAGAAAGGTTAGTTCTCCCTGATGGTTTTAGTATTGGCTTCACACATGTAGCCAAGGATGGAATCTGATTCTACTCTTCATTTTTCTTAAAAATAAAAAATCTTAGGCAAATTCTTAGAGTAGTACCACATAAAAATTTTGCTATTTTCTTCTCTTTCTTTCAGAAATTTGTCTTATATGGAAACAACAGCTTCTTGGTGCTGAAATAAAATGTACTATAGCTTTGAGAATTTTAGAGACCATCTTTAGAAAATTCCAAAGATTTTTTTAGTTATTTTTTTAGTTTTGCAACTAAAAGCAACAGCTCCAGTTCTTATATGCACTGAATGACTACAGAGCTGGTAGAGTCAGAACACATAACCTTGTTAAGAATATAGAAATTGGGTGGGGTGGGGCTGGAGAGACGGCTACATCCTATCTCAGATATTCTTGGCTTCAGTTTTCTTTCTGTACACATATTCGTTTTTAATCATAAATATCCACAACCCTTCCCAGCGAGGCTGAGAGTAATATATTTTATCATCTCACTAGTTAATGTGTTTTCTTTGCTGGAGCAGTAATTGTAATCTCTAGCTTTTTTGTTTCTAACCATATTGCTTTCTACTTTTGGGCTTTCAGCCAACATATAAACATTGACAGTTTAATAATCTGAATTAAGACACCTGGACTGAGATGAATTTTTACACACATGATTACAATGACATACTTTCTACTCATTAGATTGAACTTGGCTTGAGATAATCAAGTTCAGAACATATATGCAATTAAATATTTTTCTAATTTTTCCACTTAAAACATAATAGTGCTACTGAATTGTAGCCCACATCCCATAAAACTTATACATTTAGTATGCAAGTCAACAGTTTTACTATAGCCACAGAGTTGTACACCTATAATAAATACTTTTTTTTTAATGGTTTTTCGAGACATGGTTTCTCTGTGTAGCCCTAGTTGTCCTGGTACTCACTCTGTAGACCAGGCTGGCCTCGAACTCAGAAATCCACCTGCCTCTGCCTCCCAAGTGCTTGGATTAAAGGTGTGCGCCACCACTGCCTGGCAACAACTACTTAATTCTAGAATGTTCCCATTACTTCCAAAAGAATCCCTATATTCCCTAGTGGTGACCTCCAATCCTACTGTTACTAGACAGCCACAGAGGTTCTTTCTGTGTATATGTATTTGCCTATTCTGGACATCTCATAGAAATGAACCCCATAAAGTTGAGCACAATGGTGAACTATGATTTCAGTACATGGGAGACTGAGTCAGGAGAGTCTCTGAAAGTTTGGGGTTAATCTGGATGACCTAGTGATTTCACGTCTTTCTGGGAAGAGAGAGCAAGAGTATGTTTTAAGAAAATCAAGAAACAAAAAGAAATGCTCAGCTGCAGAGGATAAGAGCACTGACTGCTCTTCCAGAGGTCCTGAGTTCAAATCCCAGCAAACACATGGTGGCTCATAACCATCTGTAATGAGATCTGACTCCCCCTTCTGGAGTGTCTGAAGACAGCAACAGTGTACTCACATACATAAAATAAATAAATCTTTAAACCCCAACAAACAAAAAAAGAAATTCGGTCATATAATATATAGTTACTCATCACTGACTAACTCCATGTAGCATGTTTTCTAGTTCATCTACGTTGTAGCATGTATTAGTACTTCTTATGGCCCAGAATTATTCCATTGTATAGATATATTACATTTTATTTCTTGATTCATTAATTGATTGACATCTGTTTTAGTCTTACCTTTTGGTGGTTGTGCATTGTGCTGCTGTGAACATTTGTGCTATCCTTTTGAGGAACTTTTGACTCTTTTTCAAAACAGCTGTAGTGTCTTAATTCTTATCACCAATGTGAGGCTTCTCATTTCTTCATATCCTTGTTAACAGCTGTTATTGTCTATTGCTTTGAATTTAGCTAGCCTAGTAGGTGTGTAGTGGTAGCCCATTGTGCTTTATCATTTTGGAACAAGATATCTCTCTATGCAGAGCAGAGTACCCCTGCTTCTGCTGTTTTAGTGTTGGGATTATGAACATGCACTCCCATGTCTGCCTCGTACTGTAGTTTTAATTGGTAGTCCCTAGATGACTTTTAATATTGAACTTCTATTGCCCTCCCACTTATTTGTTTTGAGACAGTTTTATTGTATAGCCTATATTGGTCTAGAGCTCACTATGTAGCTTAGGCTATCCTTGAACTTATAGTAATCCTCCTGCCTCAGCCTCCTGGTCTGGGGATTACAGGTGTATATCACCATATCTAGCTTTGAGGATCTCCTCATATACATATTGTATACTTTTATATTTTCAGGTTTTCTTTTGAGATAGTGTCTTATGTCTTCCAGGCTGGCCTCTAATGCTATCTGTAGTAGAAGATGATCTCAAATTTGTGACCCTCTTCCCCATATCCCCCAGGTACTGGGATTGTGGCTGTGTAATTTACCACACCTAATTTATTTGGTTCTGAGGATCAAACCCAAAGCTTTGTGTGTGTGTGTGTGTGCCTGGAAAACACTAACCAAGCCACTGAGTGAACTCACCCCAGCCTTGAATGTATCTTCTGTATAGATATATGTATATGCTTGCTTGTCCATTTGAACAATTGCTTATCTTCATAGCTTGAATTGTAAGTGTTGTAAAAATATGTTCTAGATATAGATATGTCATCAGATACACAATTTACAAAATATTTCTCCCATTCTTTAGTCTGAGTTTTTCTTATTTCTGGTGCCCTTTGATTCAAGAAAGTTTCGACTTTGATGAAGGTTTACATTTTTTGTCATTTGTATTTTTGATATGTTTCTTAAAAGTACTTAAATTCTTAAAGAATTTAAATGATACGTATTGATTTGAGTGTTGGGGAAGGGCACGCATGTGCCACAGCACACATGCAGATCTAAGAGGACTGTTTCTGGAGGTGCTTCTCTCTCATTTGGGTCCTGGGGATCAAACTCAGGTTGGCAGGCTTGGTGGCAAGCACCTTTCCTCACTGAGCCATCTCACTGGCCTTTGGTATCATGTTTAAGAAATCATTGCCTAATCCCAAGATCACAAAGATTTACATATTTTTTCCTATGAGTTTGTAGATATAGTTTACATGCTGAAGTTTCTTTAAAAATCCATTTTGAGTATGCACTCACTAATTAGTGGATGTTAGCCCAAAAGCTCAAAATAAACAAGCTACAATTCACCCAGCACAGGAAGCTCAAGAAGGAGGACTTAAGTGAGGGTGCTTTGGTTCCTCTGAGAAAGGGAACAAAATACTCACAGGAGAAATAAGGGAGACAATGTGTGGAGCAGAGACTGAAGGAAAGACCACCCAGAGAGAGCCCTACCTGGGGATTCATCCTATAAACACTCACCAGACCCTGACACTACTATGGACTACAAGAAGTGCATACCAAAAGGAGCATGTCATGGTTGTCTCCGGAGGGGCCCTGCCAGAGCCTTACACATACAGAGGCAGATGCTAGCAACCAACTATTGGACTGAGCATGGGGTCCCCAATGGAGGAGTTGGAGGGTAGTCCAGAGGAGCTGAAGGGGCTTATAGCCCCATGGGAAGAACAATGACTTAGGCCACCCACTCACCCCAGGACTCCCAGGGACTAAACCATCAACCAAGGGGTACACGTGGTTCCAGCCAAAAATGTGGCAGAGGAAGGCCTTGTTGGGCATCAGTGGGAGGAAAGTTCTTTGGTCGGGTGAAGGCTCAACAGAGGCCCCAACAAAGGGAAATTAAGGGGGGGAGGTCAGAATGGGTCAGGTGGAGGGGCATATACATGAAGGCAGGGGGTGGGAGGAGGGCTTGGGGGTCTTTGGGGAGGGGGGAAATCGGCAAAGGTTTTACCATTGGCAATGTAAATGAAAACTATATTCAATTAAAAAAAGAAAAAATCCATTTTGAATTAATTTGACTGTGTTCTGTGTGAAGTAATGGTTCAAATGTATTCTTCTGTACATGGGCCTGTAGTTTTCTTAGCATTGTTTGTTGAAAGGCTGTTTTTTTGTTTATTTGTTTTGATTTTTATGATTCTTGATTCCAGGCTGGACTTGAACTTATTTGGTAGTCAAGAATGACATCAAAGTTCTGATTCTTTTGCTTCCATCTTCCCAGTGCTGGGACTTGAGACTCCACTACCTCTCCTTGTTCTATTAAATTCTTTTGGAACCCTGTCTACAATCAGTTGACTGTAAATGTAAGAGTATATGTTTGAACTGTAAGTTCTATCTCATTGAGATATAGAGATATATTCCTATCATAATTTGAATACCATGTGTCTCAATTTGTTTCATCTATTTTTTGAGAGAGAGGGGGGAGAGAGAGAGAGGGAGAGAGAGAGGGAGGGAGGGAGGGAGGGAGGGAGGGAGAATGTGTGTGTGTTACTCTGCAGTGTTGGCCTATCTGCAACTCCCTGTTTAGAACAGGCTAAGCTTGAACTCATAGACATCCACTGAATGAGGTAGATGGCATGGAAGACAGAACTGCAAAATACAGGAAATGACCATTGTGCACCCACAAGGTGAATGGATGTCTGATTCTAAACATGAAGCCTTCTTAGGCGATCTCAAACACTTAGTTTTGCTTTATTTGTCTTTTTATGTCTGATCAATAAGTGAAAGTTTAAGTCTAAAGTGGCTCCTTCAGTAAGAGGAAGAGGTTTGCTAAGCTAAGAGTGGGGTGGTGTTTCCAGAGTGCGCCCTAAAGTGCGGGTGCCATAGGCTCATCCTTCTGCCCCCAGCTCTAGCTCTACCCAGATAGGTCTCAGGCTGTCTGTATGAATTAACCTTCTTTTTAAAATTGATATATTTTTTATTTACATTGCAAATGATTTCCCCTTTTCTGGGTCCCCACTCCTCGCAAGTCCCATAAGCCCTCTTCCCTCCCCCTGTTCCTCCATCTACCCCTTCCCACTTCCCTGTTCTGGAATTCCCCTATACTCTTGCACTGAGTCTTTCCAGAACCAGGGGCCACCCCTCCATTCTTTTTGGACATCATTTAATATGTGGATTATGTCCTGGGTATTCAAAGTTTCTAGGCTAATATCCACTTATCAGTGAGTGCATACCATGATTGACCTTTTGAGACTGGGTTACCTCACTTAGTATGATGTTCTCATGAATTAACTTTCTTCCTGTCATTGTCTGTCAGCATTTCAGCCATATACTTTCTCCTATGCTTCTAGGTTTAAGCCTTTTTTATTTAAAGAGCCCTGTATTACTATTTCTAGTGGAGTTCTGAGTGAGACTAGAGATACACATGCATGTTCACCCCACTCAGACTATCCAGTCAGTCACTAAAGAGATGACTTTACAGAAAATGACATAGAAAAGTTGCAAAAGTAGTTTAATCCACACTTTGCTTCATTAATGTTAATTTTATATTCAAATGTAAGCATCATTATCAAGAGTGAAAGAGTTGAGGGGCTCCAGAGATGGCTCAGCTGTTAAGAGTGCAAAGAACTCAAGAAGTTAGACTCCAGCGAGCCAAATAACCCTATTAAAAATGGGGTACAAAGCTAAACAGAGAATTAACTGAGAAAACTTGATTGGCTGAGAAGCATCTAAAGAAATGTTCAACATCCTTAGTTATCAGAGAAATGCAAATCAAAACAATCCAGAGATTCCACCTTACACCAGTAAGAATGGCTAAGATGAAAAACTCATGTGACAGCAGTTGCTGGCGAGGGTGTGGAGAAAGAGGAACACTCCTCCACTGCTGGTGGGATTGTAAGATGGTACAACCACTCTGGAAATCAGTCTGGCGGTTCCTCAGAAAATTGGACCTGAGGACCCTGCTATACCACTCCTGGGCATATAACCAGAGGATTCCCCAGCATGTAATAAGGACACATGCTCTACTATGTTCATAGCAGCCTTATTTATAATAGCCAGAAACTGGAAAGAACCCAGATGTCCTTCAGCAGAGGAAAGATATGGTACATTTACACAATGGAGTACTACTCAGCTATTAAAAACAGTGATTTCATGAAATTCTTAGGCAAATGTTTCTTAGGAACTAGAAAATATCATCCTGAGTGAGGTAACAGTCACAAAAGAACACACATGGTATGCATTCACTGATAAGTGATATTAGCCTAAAAGCTCAGAATACCCAAAATACTATTCACAGACCATATGAAGCTCAAGAAGAAGGAAGACAAAAAATAATCATGGGAGGTAGAGGGTGGGAGGGACTTGGGAGGAAGAGAGGAGGGGGGGTGGGGAAAGGCAGGATCAGGTATGGGAGGAGGCAGGGATGATATACAGAGGGTCAGGAAACTGAACAGAGGTGTGTAGCAATGTGGGGTGGGGAACTGGGGGTAGCAACCGGCAAGTCTCAGATGCCAGGAAAGCAAAAGCCTCCCAGATCCCCACTGGGAATGACATTAGCTGACATATCCAACAAAGGGGAGGGAGAACCTACAGACTGTATCCAGATGTTAGGCAAGGCCCCTAGTTGGGGCATGGGACCACCCACTCATCTCCAAATTCTTAACCCAGAAGGGCTCCTGTCTAAAGGAAATACAGAGACAAAGTATGGAGCAGAGACTGAAGGAATGGCCATCCAGAGACTGCCCCACCTGGGGATCCATCCCGTATACAGTCACCAAACCCAGACACTATTGTGGATGCCAACAAGTGCTTGCTGACAGGAGCCTGATATAGCTGACTCCTGAGAGGATCTGCCAGAGCCTGACAAATACAGAGGGGGATGCTCACAGCCAACCATTGGACTGAGCACAGGGACTCCAATGGAGGAGTTAGACTAGGGACTGAAGGAGCTTAAGTGGTAGTCAACCCCACAGGAGGAACAACAATATCAATCAACTAGACCCCCCCCCCCCACCAGAGCTCTCAGGGACTAAACCACCAACCAAAAAGTACACATGGAGGGACCCATGGCTCCAGCCACATATGCAGCAGAGGATGGCCTTGTAGGACATTAATAGAAGACGTCCTTTGTCCTGTGAAGGTTTGATGCCCCAGTATAGGGGAATTCAAGGGCAGGGAGGCAGGAGTGGGTGGGTGGGTGGAGCACACCATCATAGAATGGTGGATGGAATAGGGAGTTTCTGGGTAAAAACTGGGAAAGGGGATAATATTTGAAATGTAAATAAACAAAATATCCAATTAAAAAGAAAAGAGTGTTTACTTCTCTCGCAGAGCCCCCAGGTTTGAATCCTAGCACTATTGGCCCATGACCACCTATAATTCAAGTTTCTGGGGGATCTAATACCCACTTGCCTCTACAGACATGTGTACACACATGATGCACAGATGCTCACACATGCATATGTACAGACACACAAGTAAATACAAATTAATTTAAAAAAAAGAATAGGGATTGAGCTTGTCTTAGTTCTGTCTCTACTGCTGTTACAAAGCATCATGATAAGGCAACTCGTTTATTTTTTCTTTTTTTTCTTTCTTTCTTTCTTTTTTGAAACGGGATGGGGGGGGCTTTCTATATATCCCTGGCTGTCCTGTGACCCATTGTTTAGACCAATCAGAGAGCTGCTTGGCTCTTCTTCCCACATGCTCAGATTAAAGGCATGTGTCACCATCCCTGGCTTCTTCAGTTTTTCTACTGGTGGTCCATTTCTGATGTAGAATCTTATCTGGAATCCCTAATTGCATTTACTTTTAATTTGTCTTCAGTTTTCCCCAGTCTGTGACAGTTTCTTAATCTTATATTTCATGATACTTTTGAAAAACATGGGCTGTTTATTTCATAGAATGTCCCTTAATTTGAGTTTGTCTGATCTCTCTCTCTCTCATTCTCTCTCTCTCTCTCTCTCTCTCTCTCTCTCTCTCTCTCTCTCACCCCTCACCCCCCCCCCCTCTCTCTCTCTCTCTCCCTCTGTCTCCCCAGTCTCCATCCATCTCCCTCTCCCGTTTCCCCTTGTTTTCTCCTCTCCCTCTCTCTCCATCTCTCCTCTCCCTCTCTCCCTCTCTCTCCCCCTCTCTTTTTGGCATAGTCTGATTTGTGTAGCCCAGGTTGGCCTTAAACTGATCATGTAGCTGAAGTTGACATTGACCCCTTGAACTCTTTACCCTTCTGCCCCTGCCTCCTGGGTACTAGACTTAGAGCTATAAGCCACTGTGTCTGGCTTTGTTTGATGTTTTCTTAAGGTTCAAATAAAATTGTGCATTTTGGGGCAAGAATGGTAAAAAAACGATTAGTATCTTCTCAGGGATATGATTTTGGTAGGTCTTGTTACAGGACATATACTTTGATTTTGTGTCTAAATTGGAATCTGCATTTCTTTACTGCCAAATTGCGACTTCTCCCTTTATAGTTAAAGTATCTTGGGAGAGATGCTTTAAGACAATGCACATATTCCATTTTTCCTTGAAAATTTGCTCATTCATTTAGTGTTCATTTGTGGGTCAATCTCTCTTTTTTAGAGTATTTGTGATATTTGACTAAGATGAATATACTATGCCCTATAAAAATGAAGATAAATTATGTTGGAATCCTATTGTATTAGTATGACTTATCAGTGTGTTCTCCAATTTCCAGGGCTCAACACAGACATCTTTTTTTCTTCCCAGTATGAACATTTCTGGTTATGTATGCAGTAGTCTGCTGTGTAGTGACTAAAGGTTTCAGGCTAACATATTACTCTGAAGTAATTTCAAAGTGCAGGAACTAGCAATAATACCAAAGAGTCTTGTATGTCTGTTGACCTAGGTTTGCTTAGCATTTGTTACAGTGGCTCTGTTTTTTTGCACCCCTCTCTTTCCCTCCCACTTACTTTATATATCTGTATTATACAACTGCTGCTCTCTACAAACTCATTTGAGATTAAGTTGCACAGATCAAACTTTCTTGTACTTTAATATGTAAACCTAACAGTATGTTCACCTGTTCAATTTTTGTATATACATGAGGTAGTTTTAGAGTTGCAAACCCAGACTTTTTCAAGCAATATGTCCCTTAAGTAGATTATAGCATTTACATGCAGCTCTTTTTGTCTTTCATTTTATCACATCCAGTTAAGATATGATTTTTGCAGTTTTCCACTGAAGCTTTAAGTTTGAGACCTGTATATATTGAATATAGGAAATATAGGCTGGAAATATGTGATATACCTTTGTGGTGGAGGACTTGCCCAGTATGTATGAGACCCTAGGTTCATTCCCCAGTACTACAAAACAAAACAAAATAAAGCTCAAAAGAGGAAATTTAATATTAATGCAACCTTCTAGTCTCTGATCTAGATTTCAGATTCCTTAGTTATCCCTAAAACATTCTTTGTTGTAGTTCCTCTCTATTGTAGGCTGTAGCCGGCATGGTGCACGGAATTGATTTGTCATAGCTCTTTCATTTCCTTTGATCTGGAATAGTTCCTGTAAGCCTTCATCTGTTCTGTTCTTTTCTTCTTTTCTGACACAGGGTTTCGCTATGTAGTCCTGGAACTTGCTTTATAGACTAGGCTGACCTCTAACTTGTGGCAATCCTCCTGCATTTGCTTCTGAAGTGCTGAGATTTCAGGCATGTACCACCATGCCTAGCCATTCCTTTTCTTTGATCACATTGACAGTTTGAAGATAGATATGTCATGACATTATTTTGTAGAAAGTGCCAAGTTTAGGTTTGCTTGATTTTTTTTTCTGGATTTACCTGTCCACACTGTATCTTCTTGTAATTTGGATCATTTAGTCAAAGAATTATTTAAGCCTGTAGTAATTTTAGGTATGATACACTAGAGTGATCAGTATCATGGAACATCTTACATTAATGTTTTAGATTGAAAATTTATGACTGAAAAGTTTTCAAAAACCATTTCTATCTAAAACTGGGACTGGTGGTGCCAACCTGTCACCCCCAACTACTTGGGGGTTTGAGGCAAAGGGATTATAAATTCGGAGCTTGCTTGAACTACAGACTGAATTCAAAGCCAACCCAGAAAGTTTAGGGAGCTACTGTTTCAAAAATTTAAATAAGCATAAAAAAGGACTAGGAATAAAGCTCATTGGTACAGTGCTTGTGTGGCATGAGGTTGCCCTACATTTACTGTCTAGTATGGCAGATAGACAGATTGGATATACTTAATATGAATCGAGTTATTCACTATGAAATGTCAATGAATAATTTAGCCATTCATGACTAGCTAACCTTCCTTCCTTACCCTCACTTCTTTTTTCTTTGTTTTCATGTTTTTCCCTTTCTCTACTGCTTTTTTCTTTATTTGAATCCTTTTTATTTATTTTCTTTATTTTTTATTTTTTTGGTCTCTGCATGTACCTCTGGCTGGCCTGGAACTTGCCGCATAGACAGTCTGGCTTTGCCCTCACAGAGACCCACCTGCCTGCGTCAGCCTCCTGAGTTCTGGGTTTCTTCTAAATCTTTCTCCCTCTCTCTTCCTTTGTGCTTTTTTAAAATACTAGTTTCATGTAGTTCAGGTTGGCCTTGAACTTGCTATATTGCCCTCTTTCTTCTCCTGTGCTGTGATTAAGCCATATGTCATTACACCTGGCTCTGCTATATTTCTTATGCAGGCATTTGTCTTTTTATTTTTTTTTTTAATTACTAGATCTTTTTCTTCCTCACATCTTCACTATCTATTTTAAATACATCCTTTTTATTATAGTAAAGCATACATTGAATTACTATCTTAATCATTTTAAGCCTATAGTTCAATGCTGAACATACCAAAAAATATTACACAATCATCACTAGCATCTGTTTGCACCAGGATTTTCACATCTGTGATGGATAGTGTTGTCAACTTGACAAGGCAAGCCACTGGACATACCCATGAGGACTTATCTAGATTAAAGTTAAGCTTTGGGGGCTGGAGAGATGGCTCAGTAGTAAAGAGCCCTGGCTGCTGTTCTAGAGGTTCTGAGTTCAATTCCCAGCAACCACATGGTGGCCCACAACCATCTGTAATGGGATCTGATGCCTCCTATGGTGTGTCTGAAGACAGCTACAGTGTACTCACATACATAAAATAATATATAAATCTTTAAGAAAAGTTAGCCTCTGAGAATGTGAGGGATTATCTTGATTGTATTAATTAATGTGGGAACACCTATTTTAATTATGGCCAGGACCATTCCCTGGGGAGGATAACATGGAGAAGCAAAGCAGAGCACTAGCGAGTCTGCTTTCTGACTGTGGACAGATGTGACCAGTTGCTCCAAGTGCCGACCACTTCCCTGTCGTGATGGACTGTCTACTAGCTGGTTTTGTGTGTCAACTTGACACAGGCTGGAGTTATCACAGAGAAAGGTGTTTCAGTTGGGGAAGTGCCTCCATGAGATCCAGCTGTGGGGCATTTTCTCAATTAGTGATCAAGGGTGAAGGGCACCTTGTGGGTGGTACCACCTTTGGACTGGTGCTCTTGGGTTCTATAAGAGAGCAGGCTGAGCAAGCCAGGGGAAGCAAGCCAGTAAGAAACATCCCTCCATGGCCTCTGCATCAGCTCCTGTTTCCTGACCTGCTTGAGTTCCAGTCCTGACTTCCTTTAGTGATGAACTGCAACATGGCAGTGTAAGCTCAATAAACCCTTTCCTCCCCAACTTGCTTCTTGGTCAGGAATAAAAACCCTGGTTTTGTGCAGAAATAAAAACCCTAAGACAGACTGTATCCTTAACAGTGAGTCAGAATAAGGCCCCCTTCTTTTCTTGACCTGGTTTTGTTGTAGAGGGTCTCATTCTGTAGCTGGCACTCCTGGAATCATCAAGTTGTCCAGATTGGCATTAGACTTATAAAGATACTCTTGCCTCAGCCTCCCACACATGAGCTACTTACACTTGGCATCTCCATTCTGGATATTTTTCCATTCTGAGTTTGTGGAACTAAAATGAAACAGATTTTCAATTGAGCATTGAAAGAGATAGTTTTTTTCTTTTGTGGAATTGAGACTGAAGTTAGGGTCTCACATGTGTTAGAGGAGCACATGGCGGCTACTGAGCTGTTTCCTCTTTTGACTTTCACTTGGAGATGGGCTCTCAGTACGTTTCCTAGGCCAGCATTGAATTTACTCTGTAGCCCAGTTAGGCCTTGAACTTGCAATCCTCCTGCCTCAGCCTCCAGTGTTGTCCTTAGTAGCTGGAATTATAGGCCTGTACAACAGTCTCTAGTGGAGACTTAGGGTGCTAATTCGCTTTTCTGGGAATGAGCAGGAATTTTATCTAGGCAGCACCCAGGGTAGCAGGGTAATTGGCCCTGCTATTCCTATTAGCAGGAGTTGATTAGAAGTAAATAAAGAAGAAAAAAAAGAAAAAAAAGAAGTAAATAAAGCTCTCTACTTGTGGAAACCAACTCCTGCCTATTTTACTTCTCCACTTCCCTTCCTTCTCTTTTTTCTCCTTCCTCTTCTTTTCCCTCCCACTTTCTTTCCTTTCCTTTCCTTATTGGTACTTTTCTCTTAGAGACAGAATTTTAATGTGTATCTGAGGCTGGCCTCAACCTTAAGGTGATCCTCCTGCCTCAGCCTCTCTCACAGGCTAGGATTATTGTCATATGCCCCCAAACCTGGCTTGATTCTCATTCACTTTCTACTCTTGTCTGAAAACTCAGGCTCCCTTGTTATTGCTTTTGTGGTTGTATCAAAGTGCATGCAAAAGATGGTAACTATTTGTTTTGGGTACCTAAAAGCCCATCTTAATGTCTTGTCTTCTCACAGTTGTGTTGGTCATGGATTGGGGGGACACATATGCCTGGGTGTTTATTACTGCTCCATAGGGCTTTGGGTGGTTAAAAAATGGAGGCTCTGTTTGGCCTATCACCATTCTGTGATTCTCAGTGACTGTGGTTAACCTCTCTCTATGCTCGGTCGTGTCCATCTCTAGGGCTTTTCATATGGCTCACACCTTGGATACTTATCTCATTGTGGTCCCTGGATAGTTCTACTTCTCAAAGGGCAGTGATATAGTGAAACTCTTTATTTCAAATTCAAGTCAATATTGGTAAAACTATTTAATATTGCCATTTTCTTTTTTCCAAAATATATATTATTTTAATAACATTTTAGTTTTACTTAATGTTTTTACCAATTCCTTCAGAATTTCATACAGTGTATTTTGACCAAATTCGTCTCCAACTCCTTCCCATAACTCCTCCTAGATCTGCCTCTACAACTACTCTCTACCCCATCAACTTCCCATCTCCTTTTTATTACATTTTTTCAGAATTTGATACAGTGTATTTTGATGACATTCAAGCCCCCAACTCCTCCCAGATCCACCCTGCTTCCCTACACACCCATCTTCTTTCATTTTCCTGCTGACTGAATCTAATTTTGTTATCTAAATACTCTTGGGTGTGAAGTATCGTCAACCTACTAGGTGTCAAACCTTAATGAAAACTGATCCTTTCTCTCCCAGCAGATACCAAATGCTACTAGCTTTTTAGCTAAGGCTGGGAAGTTCTTCCCACTCCCTACCCATGGCTCCATGCTGGAATTTTGACTGTCTTGAGCTTGTGCATACTATTACAATCTTTGTGAATTCATATGTGCAACTGCCCTGTTGTGTCCAGAAGGCAGTCCTTCCTTTTTAGTTGTTTATCAGTTTTGATTCTTACAACTTTTCTGCCCCTTCCTCAAACATTCCTGAGTCTTGGGGTGAGTGAGAATGACATAGAAATCTCATATAGGGTTGAGTACTCTGCAGGGCAGCCTCTTACTCTCTGCATATTGACCAGTTGTGGGTCTTTGTTTTAGTTGCCATCTGCTGTAATAAGAAGCTTCTCTGATGAGAGTTAAGAGATGAACTAATCTATGGTTATAGTAATATGTCATTTAGAGGTTATTTTAATACTGTGTTCATTTAGCAGAATAATACTATGTTTCCCATAGGTCTAATCATAGGCCCTAGCTAATCGTAGGTCCTTGGTTCTGATAATGGTGTTAGATATGGGTTCTATCCCATACAGCAAACTTTAAATTTAATCAAAAAGTGGTTGGTTACTCCCATAATATTCATGCTCCCATTGTACCAGTGAGCAGAGCTTGCCAAGACAGTAATTGTTGTAGCTCATAGTTTTATAGCTGGGAAGGATTGATGGTTATTTTTCTCCTCTGGTAGCATGTATAGAACTTCCAACATTATGAAAGCTAGCCAGTAGGCTTAAAGCTTCCAGGTCAGTACCAGCCTAATTTCTGTATGCTTTATGACTCAGTATGTGGTATATTCAGCAATAGGGTTTACTATCAAGTTCAGGAGGGTAACCAAGAACAAGAGCCTGTCATGTGTTTTCACTAGCTGACAAGTAAAAAAGAGGTAGCCTATTCCTGGGATTGGAGCTTTGATTTGCTAGCGTGTGGTGTCTAGTAGGCTATTGTTACCCTGTTATAGGGCAACTCCATTTAAGTTATTTTAAAAACATATATGTACATATTTCAAAGACCTTCTAATGTAGAAGGTTTTCATATGACTTTTTCAGAAGGCTTCTAGTTTGAGTCATCTCTCTCCACATTCCTTCATATCCCCATGCTCCCATCCCCAATCCTATTTAACCTTCTCTATTCTGTTCTTTTCCCTTCGTTCTTTATATTATTGTATTGCATAGCCTCCTCTTCAAAACTCTCTCCCCATGTCCCCTTATTAGTTTCCCAACATCTATGGCTATTTCCCAAGTTTGCTTTATTAAAAAAAAAATAGTCCTTTGATTCCAATTTGTGTTGCCCATATGCTCATGTGTCTCTACTTTAATATGGTTGACCTATTAGGATCTACACATTATAGAAATCTATGACTCTCCCAGAAATAATCATACTGTCTATACTTCTTCAGTTAGGGGTTGGAACTTGTAAGCCCTTCTGCTCCATGCTGGCCTATTGACTGGCTTGATCTTGTGTAGGACTTGTGCAGGTAACCATGAGTGCTGTGAGTCCATGAATGCAGGGGTCTTTTCATGAGTAGAATATATCATTTCACCTCTTGCTTTCCCAGTCTCTGGCTTTTATAGTCTTTCACTTCCTCTCTCTCAATGGTCCCTGAGCCATATGTGTGTGTGCACACACATGCATGTGACATAGATCTCCCATTTGTGGCAGAGCACTCCACAGAGACTTGTCATCTTCTTTTGTCAGAAACTAGTCAGGATAAAAGCCTAAAGCAAAGAAGAGTGCTTTGCCTTCTCTGCTTTCTGTGTGGATGATAGGTAGTTCAAATAGCACGGGCTCAACTTTTAGACTCGATTCGGATTACTGAGTGCCATCCTTCAGAAACAGTTTCCTAATGCTTTCTCAGTCATCTGGCAGGGCCACAGACCTTTTACTCAATAAAAACAGGATAATAATAACAAGCTGGAACATCTTCATAATAAATACATTTGGACAGCTTTTCAAATGTGAGGTTATTGAAATTCTGTCAGCCTTGGCTGATTGCCATGTTCCTTCTGCCCTTGTGTTTGCTTTCCCCCTTTTTTCTGTGTGCTATTCCTGCTGACTTGAGAAGGATGCGTGGAGCTCTAACAGGAGGAATGGCACTGCTGAGTACAAAGTGGCAAGGGTAAGATTATGCTAGTCCTCCTGAGGCTTCAGTGGAAGAGTGCCATGCCATCTTACTGTATGTTTTACAGGTAAGGCAAAAGTTTAAAAACATAAAGATAAAATGGTCTCTTAAATGTCAGTGTCTGATTCTCTACCTTCTCCACTATAGTAACAATTAATAATTCAAAACAGATGTTCCTCAGACAAGAGCAAATACTAGCACTGGATCTTTTATAACTCTGTGCTTATTACTTGTAGTGGAGGGTTTTTATTATAGTAATTAATTAGTTATAGTCCAGTCAGGCCACAGCTTTAGGGACAGTCCCTGTTCCAGTTGTTGCGGTACCCACATGGAAACTGATCTGCACATCTGCTGCATATGTGCTAGGGGGCCTTGATACAGCCATTCTATGCTCTTTGGTTGGTGGTTCAGTCTCTGAGAGTTCCCAGTGCTCTAGGTTAGTTGATTAAGTTGGTCTCCCTGGGGAGTTCCTATCCCTTTCAGGGCCTTCAATCCCCAACTCATTCATAGGAGTCCCCAACCTCTGTCGTCTAGTGTTTGGCTGTGGTTCTCTGCATCTGTCTGAGTCAGCTACTGGGTAGGGCTTCTCAGATGACAGTTATGCCAGGTTTCTGTCTGCAAGCATAACAGAGTATCATTAATAGTGTCAGGGATTGGTGCTTGCCCATGGGATGGGTCTTAAGTTGAGCTGGTCATTGGTTGGCCATTCCTTCAGTCTCTGTTCCATCTTTGTCCTTGAATTTCTTTTACACAGACAGATTTTGGGGTTGAAGGTTTTGTGGGTAGATTGGTGTCCTTATCTGTCCACTGGGGGTCATGACTGGCTACAGGAGGTAGCCTCTTCCTGTTCCATGTCCCCACTGTTAGGCATTGACTTATGGAGGCCATGGAGGGTTTTTCAAATAGGAAAAGTGATGCTGGTTCTAATTAGAAATCTTGAGGCATTTGATAGTTGAGACAAAATTATCAGGAAAGGTGAGAAACAAGTGATTCCTAGCTTCTAGATCCTTCTCTTCTATGGGTAAATCAATAAATAATTTTTGATGTAGTGAAAGAACAAATGTTTGATAAGCTTTGCCCAACTTCAGAGTGCCATTTACACAACAGACAAACCACTGAATTTTCAAAGTGTTTAATCACATCCCAGATCAGGGTTTTGAGTGCCTGGAAGTAATTCCCTAGAATTATTTTGAATGGTCAGATTAGAAGGTTTCTGCCATGACATATATTACCTCGTGCTTCAAAATTCTTTATATGGTGTCAAATATGTGGGAGGATTTAAATAAATTCTCTTCAGTGCTTCATGGGATGAGATGATCCAATGGGAGCTGAATGTTTTCAATTAGGACGTTTCCATGGTTACCATTAAGCATGCCAAAATTCATAGCCACAGGAGAGTTTTACATCTTTCAATATTGATTAAGAAATCTGAGAACAATTTCAAGAAATGTGGGATGTAGGTGGAGGCTAAATTCTGAGGATAGTATAAAATTTGCCTTTTCTCCCCTGGTTAAAGGATAGCTCAAAATTATTCTAGGCAGTCAGCCAACGTCAATAACAGGATTTTCACCAGGAGATAGTGTTCAGAAGAAAAGGTAACATAACTTATATCTTTCATCTAGGTCTTGTTTCTTTAGTTATTAACATTTAGCTAATGTTATTTATCATTTATTAACATGAGCTTCCTTATGTGTGGGGATGAGACATTGGTGGTATAAAAATGAGAATTAAAACCCTTTGTACATATATCATTTGCAGAAAACACATTCTAGATAGTGTTAGCAGACATCTTTACATTTATATCTGTCTTGGAAAGATTTATGTCTTATATTACTTAAAAAAGAGACTAGTTCTTTACCTTAATTTTCATCTCTCTGAGGATCTATGGGATGGAATTCAAGTGGACCCTGACCTTGAATGGAAAAAGAATATCGTTTTGATTAACCATGGCTGTTCAGTGTTTTCATTAGTCAGTGAGTGTAGCCAAGAAATGACAGCACACAGCCCTGGTTGTGCCTTTGTCTTAGTAAATGTGGTTTGAATAAAAATGGCCCCCATAGGCTCATAGGGAGTGGCATTGCTAAGAGGTGTGGCCTTGTTGAAGTAGGTGCAGCCTTGTTGGAGGAAGCGGTTATGGGGGTGGGCTTTGAGGTCTCAGATGATCAAGCCAGGTCTAGTTTTCACTCTCTTCCTGCTGCCTGCTGATCAGGATGTAGAACTCTCAGCTCCTTTTCAGCACCAAGTCTGTCTGCATGCTACCATGTTTCTCACTATAATGTCAATGGACTAAACTTCTGAACTGTAAGCCAGCCACAGCTTTCCTTTATAAGAGTTGCTGTGGTCATGGTGTCTCTTTGCAGCAGTACAAACCCTAACTAAGACAGTAAACCACAGATGTTTTCATAACGTCTTCAGATAAGATTTTGAGACAAGAGTTACTCTGTAGCTCAGCCTAGCTTGGACTTTGTATCCCCCTTTCAGCTTCCTGAGCGTGTTCTATAGGCATGCATCACCAGGCCCAGGTCTGTTGTAGATACCTTCAAGTATTAGTTTTGCTGATCATTGTTTTTGAATTTTGGCAGTTACTAGAATTATTATTATTATTATTTGATTTTTTTGGGTTTGCTTTTTTGAGACAGGGTTTCTCTGTATAGCCCTGGCTGTCCTGGAACTCACTCTGTAGACCAGGCTGGCCTCAAACTCAGAAATCTGACTGCCTCTGCCTTCCAGAGTGCTAGGATTACAGGCGTGCGCCACCACCGCCCGGCAGTTACTAGAATTATTGGAAACGCCTCTTTATTTTTTGTTTTTGTTTTATGAGGCAATGTATCCCTGTATACCTTTGCCTGTCTTGGGCCTTGTGGTAATCCTTTTGTTTTTGCCTCCCATAATTTTTATTTTAACTATCATAATAAAGACCGGGCAGTGGTGGCACATGCCTGTAATCCCAGCACTTGGGAGGCAGAGGCAGGCAGATTTCAGAGTTCGAGACCAGCCTGGTCTACAGAGTGAGTTCCAGGACAGCCAGGGCGAGACAGGTCCAGGGTAGTTAGTTCCCAAAATAAAGAATTATTAACTCCAAATGTCAGTAGTGCTAAGGTTGAGAAACCCTACATTAGTGTAACCTAGTTAATAATGCAAGGATATTGAAAAAATTAAATTGAATAAATTATATAAAGCTATTTGGCACATGGGATGACCTTTTGTTTTAAAACTATGTAACATGGTCTGGCAACAGCTCTGAGTTCTTCCCTTGCCTTTGTGGGAAATTAGTCTTTTTTAGATACCCCTAAGGACCAGTATTACTTAATTGTTTTTGTGTTTATGAATTGAGGCTCTGAAACAAAAGAAAAGTCATTTATTCATCTTAAAAACTGAGGGAATTTGCTGGGCATGATGATGCTTGCCTATATTCAAGCCCTTAGCAGGAGAATCAGGAAGTGAGTTTCAGGCCATCCTGGGCTATGCAGTAAGTTCTAGGATATCCTGGAAAGGAAGGAGGAGGGTAGAAGGGGAAAAGGGCATGTGTGCTTGCACATGGTGGAAGGGGAGAAGGAGGAGATGGATAGGAGGGTGGAGATAGGGAGAGATAAGGAGGGGAAAGGAGGAGTAGAGGAAGAGGAAGGGAAATTAAAGTTAAATGTTTTAGTACCAGGTTCTTTGTGTAAGCTTGATTTATTATTGTTGTTGTTGTTGTTATTATTATTATTATTATTATTATTTTATAGTGCTCTTTAAAATTGGTATTCCCATTGCCATCTTGTTTTTATTAAGGAAATAGAAGACACTCATAGAGCTTATGTTTGGTTGGCCCAAGATTTGAAGTGCATTTGTTTGTCTCCAGATACCTATTACTGCCATGCTATACACTACATTGGTTTCAATGATGGTAACATTGATTTGTAACAGTTGCATGTTGTCCTTGTAGGAAGGTAGCTTAAAGCTTAAAAGGTTAAAAAGTGAGCAGCTATTATCTCACATATCTGTGAATTAGGACAGGAGAAGATAATCTCGGGGCTCTGGCTTAGGGTCTTCTTTGAGGTTGCAGTCAAGATCTATTATTCTAGGGCTGCAGCTATCTGAAGGCCGATTAGAGGTTAAAGATTCATCCACTTCTATGATGACTCAGTCGAACAGTGCTCGGCAAGAGGCTCAGTTTATCACTATGTGGGCCTTTCCTTCAGTCATTATGACATGACTGGTGAGTGTCCCCAGAGTGTGTAGTCCTGACTGGCTCCAAACTCATGTCATTCCTTCTGCACATGCTCCCAAGTTCTGCTATTACAGTCGTGAACTACCACACCCAGTTTCATGTGGTCTGAGGATTGAACCGAAGGCTTTGTGCATGCCATCTACTCTGCCAACTGAGTTATGTCCCTAACCCTTTTTACTGCTGATTGGATGCGCATGAATGCTGGCCAGAGTGTAGATGCAAGGCCGGGAGGCATCCACTTCTAGTTAACGTGTGCTGTCTATTAGGTCCGATGGCTCTTGGAAAGGGACTTTGAGCAATTAGCCCTGAGATTTTCCCTATATAGCTTGGAAATTAAATTAGGTTTTCCTAAAAAAAAAAAAAAAAAAAAAAAAAAAAAAAAAAAAAAGAGAATGTCAACTGGTTCTTTTCCTTCCTCAGCTGAGCTATACTTTTGCTTAATATGCTTAGCTTTGAGCCTTTAGGAGTTGGGGGGCTGTAACAGGGTGCAAGGTATGTGGATTTACTGTGTCTGATCATGCACCCACAAAAGAAAATGGTTTTCACCCCAGGAATCAGCACACTACCTCTAAGCACTGTTGAATGCAGTGGCATAAGACTTGGTTTCCTTCGGGCATTTTCCTTTTTTCTTTCCAGATTGTATTCAGTTGACCCTGACCAATTAATTCCCCCTCCCCTCACTCTGGCTCACTCACTTACCTGCTTGACTCCTGCTGTCCCAATATCTTGCTTCATTTACACAGTGATAGCTTGCCTTGATTTTTATCTCTTACTTTGATACCCTGTGTGTCATATTTCCTTTCTTAGACATATGGGAGACCGAAAAATATCCATGATCTGAAGAAAACTTAGAAAAGTAATAAGCACAGTGAAAGAGACAGTTTGGGTTTTAATTTTTCCTGTAGCTAGAAAAATTCCTCCCTGATGGGAAGGCTTTCTCATTTCACAGTGTCCAGTGTAGGTGGCCAGCACAATCATGGCTGGGCAGGATGCCAATACCTCTTTTGTTTTAGGTATAGCTGGGTCCAATGCACTTACTATAATTAATAGAGGTTAGAGTAAAAACAAGATATAATGACGTAGTTGTTTATATAGGTTAGTGGTATGGGAAGAAAGTCGATGCCCAATATGTGGAAATTGAGAAGCTAGAGGTTTTCATAATTTTAAGTTACTTGTTAATCTTACAAGTATTTTTGGTCATCTTAAGCACTTGGCCAGTTCTGTTGTCTAATATAGGGGTTTTATGGGCAGTTGTTTTGAAAATGGGCTAGGGTGAGGATTAAAATTGATTATAAACATCCATTTGAAAGGCTGAAAATGTTCAATCACAGAAAATTTCATGGAATGTATATATTGTCTTTCTGCTTTGGGGAGTAGCATTCCTAAGAGCTGACTTGTATTTTGGGCTTTCTGATGTGTGTCAGCTATGGTGGCTCACAAGCATTTTTTTTTTGTATGTGTGTGTGAAGATAATGTTATGTTGGGACCTGGGTGGAATATAAATCTTTTATTGGCCTAAATCTGACTTTAATCCTTTGCATGGCTCTGAGAGAAAATCAATTTCCTCTGCTCTGTCAAGATTTTTTAGGTCAGCGCTCTTTGGAAGTCTCCCAATTCTCTTAGATTAAAATAGATTTTGTTTCTGTGCTACATACTGGTATCAGTTTGTAGGACATTGGGATCTAAAAAGTGAGAAAACCGAGGCTGACAAGGTATCCATGCATTCTTGGATTTCAGGTACCTTTTCCACATACTTCACCTTCGAGGAGTCAAGGCGTGTGTGCTTCCAGAGGCATCATTTGGGGGAAGTTGTTAGTGACACTTGGTAGGTGAGGCTGAGTACTTTGGTGAGTTCTCCTAGATGACTTGCTCAGCAGAAATGAATGGCTTAGGCACTCACTACTGTGGCTTTTTGGAAGTATAAGGGCCAAGTCAAACTTTTATAGTTTCAGCTCTGCAACTCCATCTTTCGGGACCCCAGCCCCAGTTGCAAGCACACCCGCATGACATGGCTTCACTGGCCATGAAAAGCAGAGGGTAGATTCTTTTGAACCCTTGTGGGTGTTTCAAAGAGGGATTGATTTATCATAGATATATACTTCTTCGCTGTCCAGTTGTGCTAGTAGGTGATTCTGTTGTGATTTGACTTAAAAAAAGAAAAGAATCTAAAACCGTATATTTTGAGACTCGTTTTGATAAAATTCAGCACTAGTGTTTCTCTTCTCTTTTTCTGTAAAATGCAAGGATGTCCTCCCACCCCCAGTGATGGGAATTGGACGTAGGGTTCCCACATGATAGCCAAGTATCCTGTACCTGAGCCAGATTTCCAATCTTTTTGTTAAAAAATTAGGGTCTCATATAGTCCAGGCTGGCTGCTCACTGTGTAATCGAGGATGACCCTGAACTCCCAATCCTTGTGTCTACCATGCAAGTGCTGGGATTAGAGGTATATGTTACCACGCCCAACTCTTAGCATGCTTCCCCATGTTTGAAGTGATGATCTCACCGTGTTGCCCAGTCTGAGCTTGGATCTTCCATGTCCTTTGTCTCTGCCTCCCAAGGAGCTGGGGTTTACAGGCATGTGCCACCATGCCCAGTTCAGAGGGACTGTAAGCTCTACCTATCCTTCTACCCAAGCTATGTGATTTCTGTCTTATATTTAGCATGCCACATGACATTATTTTATGTACACACTTTTCTTTTTTTTGTAAGAACATAAAAAGGTTTTTATTTCTTTTCACCTGTATTTACTTGTCATGTCAAGGTTGAACAAACTAGCTCAGCCCACATCAGTAAGAGGAAATCTACCTCCCCCCTACAGAAACATGAAACGACTTAAAAAAAATAGAAAATAATCTTCCAGCCAGGTACACAGACCATACACCCAAGTCATACCAGGGAGCACCTAGACTCTTCAATAAACAACATGGCATACATATAAACACACACAGACACGTTTCCTATTTCAGAGCTGGTGGGGCAGACCAAGGGTTCAGCCAGTGCTGTGGAGGCACCAACCAGTGCTGGACCCTCAGCTCATCATGAAGGAGCTGGCACTGGGGCTCCTCCAGCCATGTTCCGGGGTGCTGGCAAGACAAGCATTCTGCAAGTCTCAAAATGCTACCGGGAGATTCAGGTCTTGAGGCGGCAGCTGATAGATCCGAATGCGCTCTGGATGGTGCGTTATGCATGTGCACCAATGAGCTGGGCTCTTTAAAACCAGGGCGGCCTGGCTCCACTGCCCAAAGCAGGTTTGGATACATGGGGGAGGCTGAGACTCTGCATTTCTAGAGTTGCTCTGATCACCCAGACTACACTGAATTTAGCTCTCATCCCTGCTCAGCCTTTTGAGATGGCAGCTCCGGGAGGGATCAGTCCTGTCCTTCCGTAAAGCTGCCTTTGTGGCACACACTTTTCTTTAGACCAGAATTTAGCTTTTTCTGTAAAGGCCAGATGGTAAATATTTAGTCTTTGCAGGCCATATGGTCTGTCACAATTGTTCAGTTCCACTATTGTAGTGCCAAAGTGGCCATGGCTAACATGCAAAAGTCTTTGCATGCCCTTTTTTTCTTTTCTTTTTTTTTTAGACGACTCATTTATAAACTTAAAGGTTTTTTTTGTAGAACATGATTTTAATATTTTCAACTATTAATATTCAACACACAGAATAATTATTTTAAGGTATATTTCTTTGTTATATCTCCATTTTAATTCTGATTTTATTGATTTGGATACTGCCTCTGAGCCCTCTGGTTAGTTTATCTTTTTTAAAATTTCTTCCTTGACCAAGTTATCATTGAGTAGAGCGTTGTTCAGCTTCCATGTATCTGTGTGCTTTCTGTTGTTTTTGTTGTTATTGAAGACCAGCCTTAGTCTGTGGTGATCTGATAGGGTGCATGGGATTATTTCAATCTTCTTGTATCTGTTGAGGTCTGTTTGTGATGGTCAATTTTGGAAAAGGTACCATGAGGAGCTGAGAAGAAGGTATATTCTTATGATGTAGGATGAAATGTTCTATAAATATCGGTTAGATCCATTTGGTCTATAACTTCTGTTAGTTTTACTGTTTCTCTGTTTAGTTTCTGTTTCCATGATTTGTCCATTGATGAGAGAGGGGTGTTGAAGTCCCCAACAGTTATTGTGTGGGGGGTGCAATGTGTGCTTTGAGCTTTTGTAAAGTTTCTTTTATGAATGTGGGCACCCTTGCATTGGAGCATAGATGGTCAGAATTGAGAGTTCTTCTTGGTAGATTTTTCCTTTGATGAGTATGAAGTGTCCTTCCATGTCTTTTTTGATGACTTTTGGTTGAAAGTCAATTTTATCCCATATTAGAATGGCTACTCCAGCTTCTTTCTTGGAACCATTTACTTGGAAAATGGTTCTCCAGTCATTTACTCTGAGGTAGTGTTTGTTTTTGACACTGAGGTGAGTTTCCTATATGCAGGAAAATGCTGGGTCCTGTTTACGTATCCAGTCTGTTAGTCTATGTCTTTTTATTGGGGAATTGAGTCCATTGATGTTAAGAGATATTAAGGTATAGTGATTGTTGCTTCCTGCTATTTTTGATGTTACTTTTATGTTTGTGTAGATATCTTCTTTTGGGTTTGTTGAAAGAAGATTACTTTCTTGCTTTTTCTTTTTTCTTTTTTCTTTTTTTTTTTTTTACTTTCTTGCTTTTTCTAGGGTGTAGTTTCCCTCCTTGTATTGGAATTTTTTTTTAATCTATTATTCTTTGTAGGTCTAGATTTATGGAAAGATATTGTGTAAATTTGTTTTTGTCATGGAATGTCTTAGTTTCTCCAACTATGGTAATTGAGAGTTTTGCTGGGTATAGTAGACTCAGCTGGCATTTGTGTTCCTTTAGGGTTTGTATGACATCTGCCCAGGATCTTCTAGATTTCATAGTTTATGGTGAGAAGTCTGGTGTAATTCTGATAGGCCTGCCTTATATGTTACTTGACCTTTTCCCCTTACTACTTTTTAATATTCTTTGTTTAGTGCATTTGGTGTTTTGATTAGTATGTGATGAGAGGAATTTCTTTTCTGGTCCAATCTATTTGGAGTTCTATAGGCTTCATATATGTTCATGGACATCTCTTTCTTTACGTTAGGAAAGTTTTCTCCTATAATTTTGTTGAAGATATTTACTGGTCCTTTAAGTTGGAAGTCTTCGCTCTCTTCTATACCTATAATTCTTAGGTTTGGTCTTTTCATTGTGTTCTGGATTTCCTGGATGTTTTGGGTTACAAACTTTATGCATTTTGCATTTTCTTTGACTGTTGAGTCAATGTTTTTCCTTTTTTATCTGATATATTCTTAATTTATATTTCAAATGATTTCCCCTTTCCTTGATCCCCCCTCCCCGAAAGTCCCATAAACCCTCTTCCCTCCCCCTGTTCCCCCATCTACCCCTTCCCACTTCCCTGTTATGGTATTCCCCTACACTGCTGCACTGAGCCTTTCCAGAACCTGGGGCCACTCCTTCCTTCTTCTTGGACATCATTTGATATGTGGATTGTGTCTTGGATATTCCAAGCTTCTAGGCTAATATCTGCTTATCAGTGAGTGTATACTATGAGTGTTCTTTTCAGACTGGGTTACCTCACTTAGTATGATGTTCTCCAGCTCCATCCATTTGTCTAAGAATTTCATGAATTCATTGTTTCTAATGGCTGAATAGGCTATGGCATCTTCTGCACCTGAGATTCTGTCTTCTATCTCTTGTATTCTGTTGGTGATGCTTGCATCTATGACTCCTGATCTCTTTCCTAGGTTTTCTAGCTCCAGGGTTGTCTCCCTTTGTGATTTTTTTTTATTGTTTCTATTTCTATTTTTAGATTTTAGATGGTTTTGTACATTTCCTTTGCCTGTTTGATTGTGTTTTCCTGTAATTCTTTAAGGGATTTTTGTGTTTCCTCTTTTTGGGCTTCTAGCTGTTTATCTGTGTTCTCCTGTATTTCTTTAAGGGAATTATTTATGTCCTTCTTAAAGTCTTCTATCATCATCATGAGAAGTGGTTTTAGATCTGAATTTTGCATTTCCTGTGTGATGGTGTATCCAGGACTTGCTATGGTGGAAGAATTGAGTTGTGATGATGCTAAGTAACCTTGGTTTCTGTTGCTTATGTTCTTACTCTTGCTTCCCGCCATCTGGTTATCTCTAGTGCTACCTGCCCTCGCTATATCTGACTGGAGCCTGTCCTTTCTGTGATCCTGGATGTGTCAGAACTCCTCAGAGTCAAGCTGTCTCTGTGATCCTGTGATTCTGGGATCCTGAGATCATGGGTGTGTCAGTGCTCCTGGGAGTCAAGCTGCCTCGGGGACCCTGAGATCCTGGTATGACCAAGCTCCTGGGATCCTGTGATCCTTGGCATGTTAGAGAGCCTGGGAGTGAGCTTCCTCTGGGTGTTGTGGGACTGACTACAGAGTTTTCGCCCAAGGTCTGCTCAGGGCATAGGCCAGACAGACTGGAAGAACCCGTGCCCCTGCTTAGGTGGAGTTCGTGGGTGCCTGGGTCCTGTTGGTCAAAGTTACTTCCTGAATGCCCATTTTCAATGAAATGTATTTATATAAACAGACAGTAGAGCAGAATTGGTCCATATGAAATTCCTACTTTAAAGTAATTGATATCTTTCTTTACTTTGCTCCTTCTCCCCTCCCCTTATATCTTCTCTTTACTCTTTCCTTTCCTTTCCACCCCCTTTAGGCTGGCCTTGAACTTGCTCTGTAGTGCAAGCTGGTCTTGAACTCCTCTCCTCCTTGCTCTTCCTCTCAGGTGCTTGATTTTCAGGTGCATTCCACTACAATATGGCTTTTCTCCTTTATTTGTTGCTATGCATTTGAATTTCTCTCCAGGATCTTTTATTTTAGTACCGAGGATTAATCCAAAGAAATAGCTCTTCTACTGAATTACATCTCCAGCCTGAAATAACTTTCCCTGGGAGGATATCTGTTCTTATCATTGTTTTCCAACATTGTGTTGTGAATCCTAGCCAGTATGCTAATAAGGCAAAGGAAATAGAAGGCATACAGTTTAGAAGAAAAAATTCCTCTCCCAATTTACAGATTAACTATGTAAAGAAAACACATGAAATCCACAAAAGAATTCCTAGAATAAGTGTGAGATACAAGATAAATGTTCAAAATGAATATATTATATACTAGCTATGAACACATAAATACTAAAGGTGAAAAAAACACTATTTAGGTAATTATTCAGTGGTAGAATACTAGCTTAGCATGTATGATGCCCTAGGTTCTTCCATAAGAATACATAATAATACCACTTACCATTAGTCAGAAAGTACTAATATGATAGCCAAGCATCCTAAACCTGAGCCTTATTTCCAATCTTTATGTTAAAACATTAGGGTCTCATGTAGCCCGGGCTGGAGCTGAAAAGTAAACCTAGCAAAGTGTTTGAAAACCACAGTGGTGAAATAAATCTTAGTAGATGGAAAGACAGTATCAGAGTCATCATTGGAAGACTCAGAATAATGGGAGTTGCAGTTCTTTACAGATTGAAACACAGCTTTAAAATAATTTTACAAAAATTCTAGAAAGATTATGTTAAATGATGTAATTATTCTTATCTTAAAGCATATATGGATCACAACAAGATCTATATGAAATGGCAAAAGGATGTGGACTACCTAACAGTATTTTTTTAAAGAAATATAAAGCAGGAGGAATTAGTCACATAGTTTCAAAATGTACCACATAATTACAACAATCAAGACTGTGGCAATAGGTAAATGCAGCAGGACTAAGAACTAGAAATAGGCCATTGGAAATATGCTCAATTGACTTTTGAAAAACAAGTACTTTTGATTTCTTGTGTGCTGGCTCTGGGCTGTCATCCCGATGCCTAGTGCTTGCTAGACAAAAATTCTCCCATGGAGTCCTCACCCCTTTAATTAATTTACTTCTGAAATGAGTTCTCATGTTGCCAATTATGGTCTTGAATTCCTGACTTAATATATCCTTCTTCCTAAACTTCCTGAGTAGCTGGGATTACAGGCACACACCATATTTCAGGGATCTTTTTAAAATTAACACATTTAATTGTATATACCAGTTTAGTTTGAGTGTTATGCATATGTCTACTGTGAAATGATCAACTCTCACTACTCCATTTCTACCACATTCCTAATCTCTAGTAATTCCTATTATATTTTCAAATTGACTATAGTGTCTACCTATGAAAGGAAAAACATACAATGTGTGCCCTTCTATATATGATTCATTTTACTTACTATAAAGTCCTGCCCAGTTCTGTTGTAGTTACTTTTTTGCTGCTGTGAAGGAACAAAATGTCCTTGCCAGTGAAAGTGAGGGCAAGCAAGCAAAAATACCAGTTTCTTTCTTCCATGTCTTTTTGTTTCTCTATTTAACATTTTAAAAAATTATAGCTATGGTGAATATATTACTGTTGCCAGGGGCCAAGGGGCCAAAGCCCTGAGGGAATGAGTAGCTAAAAGTGGGCACCCTGAGGAGTCTTTGTGATGGGAATGTTCTGTTCAAGAGTGCATCCACGTCGGCACTGTTGCTGTGATACTGTATAGTAGCATTGTAAATTATCATTGGGGGAAAATGGATAAAGGGTTCAAAGGCTCTCAGTACCATTTCTTATAACTGCATGGGGACCTCTTCTTCAAATGAAAAACACAAGTATAGAAACAGATGGTACCTGGATGGGAAAGGATCTGAATGTAAGAAGTACAATACTCCATGGTATCACCTAATTTTTTTTATTAATTGTTTTCTTTATTTACATTTCAAATGTTATCCCCTTTCTCAGTCTCCCCTCCACACCCTCCACCCTTCCCCCCTGCTCTTTGCCCCTAAGAGAGTGCCTCTCCATCTATCCACTCCCAACTCACCCCTCCAGCCTCCCCCCCTACACTGGGGCATCAAGTCTCCACAGAACCAAGGGCCTCCCCTCTCATTGATGTCTGACAAGGCCATGCTCTGCTACATAGGCAGCTGGAGCCATGGGTCCCTCCATGTGTACTCATTTAGTCCCTTGGAGCTCTGGGGGTACTGGGTGGTTCATATTGTTGTTCTTCCTATATCTGGTCATATTCCAAAATCCTGGCTCAGTGCTTTTGTGAGACAGAACCATTAAGGGTTCATGTGATTCCACGTGAATGGATGCCTTCCTCAATACTGCAGACTTGTGCAACTCTTCATTGTGTGTCCATCGTCTCTTCTTGATTTTTGTTAGACATAAAGCAAATGTTTTTATTTCAATTTCTGGATCTTTCCTTAACTTTCATATTTTCACTTTTGCACTAACTTTTCATCAAAATGTCAGAGTTATTTTGCCTGTGGTGATTTTCCTTGTTGCTTGTGTGATAGGGATTTCTAGTTGTCCCCAGACTTTCACACTTTCATTCCCTTCCCTTTTAAACAGAACTTCCCATTTTGAGTTTACCCTATGACTGCCCAAGGTAAAGGTTGCAACTGTCTAGATTTCATTGTAGCTATGTGTGCGTCTGTGACCAAGTGAAGACGTTCTATTTTGATTGAGGTTCAAACTAAAATGGAGCTCAAAACAACAGCAGCAGCAGCAGCAGCAGCAGCAGCAGCAACAACAACAACAACAACAAGTTAACAGATTAAATAAAATACTTGCTATAAATGCAGTGGGTTCTGTATTGAATTGTGTCTCCCAAAAGATATGCTGATACCTTAACTCCAGCACCTAAGAATGCAATCTTCTTTGGATATAGGGTCTTTGCAGAAGTAATCTAGTTAAGATGTGCTCATAATGAAGGAGGGTGGGCCTAACTCACTGTGAGTGGTATTTTTATAAGATGGCAGTCACAGAAAGACAAATTCAGAGAGAGTGCATATGACATAATGATCAGAGTGGTGCATCTAAGTCAGTGGTTTCCAAGCTGTGGATCATGACCCATGGAGGAGTCTGAAACAACCCTTTCACAGGGGATACTTAAGATGATTGGAAAACATAGAGATTTACATTATAATTCATAACAATAACAAAATTGCTGTTTTGAAGTAGCAACAAAAATAAGTTTATGGTTAGGTGGTCACCACAATATAAGGAACTATATTAAAGGATTACAACATTAGGAAGGTTGATAATCATTGCTCTAGGCACCAAGGATCATGCGAGGCTGGAGAGGCATGAAGCAGATTCTTTCCTTAGAGCACTCTGAATGGAGGAACCCTGTTTGCTGATACCTCAGGTTTGGTCCCAGTCTCCAGAACTGTGAGACAGTAAATATGGGTCTCTTGTCCTAAGTCACATAATGTGCATGGTTCTAACAGACCTAGGAAAGTAGTACATAATTCTTTGGGGGTGCTCTGTTTTTGAGTGTGTAGTAAGGAGTTAGGTCATGAGGATGAGGCCCTATAAAAGAGTACTGAAGGGAGCTTGTTTGCCTAGTCTATGGATGCAGAAAGAAAGCAAGGAAGTGCCATCTATGGAGGGGAGGAGTGAAGGAGTAGAGGGGAGGGGTGAAGGGGGAGCAGGGCGGATAGACACCTCTGCCCTTAATATCCTAACCAAATACTGACCCTGAATCTGCTCACATCTTGATCTTACATAGACTTAGATTCTAGAACTGGGAAAAAATACATGTCTAATTTGAATACAAGGTAGCTTATTGATAAAGCCCAAATGGATCAAGTCAGGGAGTATTTAAAAACTGGGCTGGCCATGCAAAGGTTTCTTTGAGTCCTGAGCCGTTTGGGCTGGCTGTATTTTGTGTTTCTGAGAAAAAAAAATCTCACTGAACCAAAAATGGACAATCTTCATCACTTTCAAGCCTTCTCTTCCAGCTTCATTCAGTATGCTTTTACTGCTGATTTGATGTGCTTGAATGCAAGGCAAAGTGTAAGGTGAATAGTAGATGCAAGGCCTGGGTGGTTTCCATGGAGACCTTGCTTCCTTTGTTCAGCAGTTGTCAGGGAAACATTTCGTTCCAGTTTGTGGGGTCTACCTATTTGCACAGCTCTTGGAAAGGGTTTTGGTTAAATTTCAACAACCTAATGAATTCAGAGCAGAATTTGTTTTGTTCCTTTAGAATTATATTACATTTTCCTGCAACTCAGATGTTAACTAATATTCTGTCTGAATTTATGCATATGCAGTAAATGTTTTCTGAGCTTTGTGGCAGAAAACTGAGGTTCATAGACAGAGAAGCTAACTCCAGAAAATTGATGTTGAATGCCATATGGTTTTAGTCTATGTGGGTTTTTTTTTGTCAGAATCATAAGCTACATATTTTATTAGGTTCTAGAGGAGAAAAGTAGTCTGAAAAATGCCTTAGTAAAAATCCATGACTGGTCTAAAAGAGCCAACTTTGGCATTTGCAGCTTCCTAGTCAAGATCTCTCCTGTATTCTCCTGGCCCTAGCAGGTACTGCTGTCCCCTGTAGCTAGGCATCTCATAGAGGACCCAGCAACCCTCCATTACACTGAAGGAGTGAATTTCACTGAGGTGGAAGCGATCCTGAAGAGAGAGGCAATCATCTGTGATCTCTAACATTTGTCCTCTGAAGTCATGTCTTTCGTAGATCTTCATTCTGTAAGTGCCAGAGTGTTGGGGCCATGGGGGTTGTTTTTGAGACAGGGTCTTATACTACCCTTGGGTGGCCTTGAACTTTTTATTATTACTACTGTTATTATTTTATTCTTTAATCCTTTTTACAGTCCAATCTTCATCCTCCTCCTGGTCTGACCCCAGCCGCTCCCCCATCCCATACCTCCCCCAACACCTGTCTCCAAGAGGATGTCCTCATCTCCCCACCATCACCTCACCAGACCACCCAGATCCCTCCCTCCCTCCACCCCCTTGTGATTGATTTCTTTGCCCTCCAAGTGGGATTGAGGCATCTTAACTTGGGCCCTTCAGTTTGTTAACCTTCTTGAGTTCTGTGGAGTGTATCCTGGGTATTCTGTACTTTTTTGGCTAATATCCACTTATTAGTGAGTACATAACCATGAATGTCCTTTTGGGTCTGAGTTACTTCACTCAGGATGATATTTTCTAGTTCCAACTATTTGCCTGCAAAGCTCAGGATGGCCTCGTTCTTAATGGCTGAGTAGTATTCCATTGTGTAAATGAACCACATTTTCTGTATCCATCCTTCTGTTCTGGGATATCTGGGTTGTTTCCAGCTTCTGGCTATCACAAACAAGGCTACTATGAACATAGTAGGACACGCGGCCCTGTGGCATGGTGGGGCATCTTTTGGGTATATGTGCAAGAGTGGTATAGCTGGGTCTTCAGGGAGATGTATTTCCAAATTTCTGAGGAACCTCCAGATTGATTTTCAGAGTTGTAGTACCAGTTTGCAATCCCATCAACAATGGCAGTGTTCCTCTTTTTCCACATTCTTGCCAAGATGAGCTTTGTGCAAGGTGACAAATATGTATCTATTTTCATTTTTTTAAACATACAGACTGCTAGTTAGATCAGCACCATTTGTTGAAGATGCTTTCTTTTTTCCATTGTATATTTTGTCTTCTTTGTCAAAGATCAAGTATCCATAAGTGTGTGATTTTATTTCTGAGTCTTCAAGTTTATTCCATTGACCAACCTGTCTGTCTCTGTGCCAATACCATGCAGCTTTTATCACTATTACTCTGTAGTATATCTTGAGGTCAGGGATGGTGATTTCCCCAGAAGTTCTTTTATTATTAAGAATTGTTTTCACTCTTCTGGGGTTTTTTTTCCAGATGAATTTGAGAATTGCTCTTTCCATGTTTTTGAAGAATTGTGTTGGGATTTTGATGGGGATTACATTGAATCTGTAGATTACTTTTGGCAGGATGGCCATTTTTACTATGTTAATTCTAATCAACCTATGAGCATGGGAGATCTCTCCATTTTCTGAGGTCTTCTTCATTTATTTGTATAAAGGAAGGCTACTGATTTTTTTCAGTTAATTTTATATCTGGCCCCTTTGCTGAAGTTGTTTATCAACTGTAGAAGTTCTCTGGTAGAATTTTTGTGGTTACTAATGTATACTATCATATTATCTGCAAATACTGATACTTTGACTTCTTTGATAATTTGTATCCACTTGATCTTCTTTTGTTGTCTTACTGATGTAGCTAGAACTTTGAGTACTATATTGAATAGATATGGGGAGAGTGGGCATCCTTGTCTTGTCCCTGATTTTAGCAGGATTGCTTCAAGTATACATGTAATTTGATATTGGCTGTTGGTTTGCTGTATATTGCTTATTATTTTAGGTATGGGCTTTGAATCCCTGCTCTCTCCAATACTTTTAACATGAAGGGATGTTGTATTTTGCCAAATGTTTTTCAGCATCTAATGAGATGATCATGTGATTTTTTTCCTTTAAGTTTGTTTATATAGTGGATTACATTAATGGATTTTTGTATATTAAACCAACCATGCATCCCTGGGAGGAAACCTACATGATTGTGGTGAATGATGATTTTAATGTGTTCTTGGATTTGGTTTGTGAGAGTTTTATTGGGTATTTTTGCATCAATATTCATAAGTGAAATTGGTCTGAAGTTCTCTTTTTTTGGTCTGAAGGTCCTCTTTTTTTGTGTGGTTTAGGTATCAGAGTAATTGTGTGCGTAATTGTGGCTTCATAGAATGAATTAGGTAGTGTTTTTTTCTGTTTATATTTTATGGAATAGTTTGAGGAATATTGGTGTTAGCACTGCTTTGAAGGTCTGGTGCAATTCTACACTAAAGCCATCTGGTCTTGGGCTTTTTTTGGTTGGGGGGGTGGTTAATGACTGCTTCTATTTCCTCAGGGAGAAGGGCCTGTTTTAGATAGTTTCCCTGCTCTTGATTTAACATTTGGTATTTGGTATCTGTCTAGAAAATTGTCCTTTTCATCTAGATTTTCCAGTTTTGTTGAATATAGGCTTTTGTAGTAGGATCTGATGATTTTTTGAATTTCCTCAGTTTCTGTTGTTATGTCTCCCTTTGCATTTCTAATTTTTTTTGATTTGGATACTGTCTCTGGTCCCTTTAGTTAGTTTGGGCCCGGGGTTTATCTATCTTGTTGATTTTCTCAAAAAAGCCATCTTTTGGTTTTGTTGATTCTTTGTATTATTCTCTTTCCTTTCCTTTTCTTTTTCCTTTCCTTTCCTTTTCCTTGCCTTTTCCTTTCTTTTCCGTTCCTTTTCCTTTCTTTTCTTTTCTTTTCTTTTCTTTTCTTTTCTTTTCTTTTCTTTTCTTGTGTTTCTCTGTGTAGCCCTGGCTGTCCTGGAACTCACTCTGTAGACCAGGCTGGCCTCAAAATCAGAAATCTGCCTACCTCTGCCTTCTAAGTGCTGGGATTAAAGGCATGCGCCACCACTGCGTGGCATTCTCATTGTTTCTATTTGGTTGATTTTGGCCTTGAGTTTGACTATTTTCTGCCATCTACTCCTCTTGGGTGAGTTTGCTTCTTTTTGTTCTAGAGCTCCCAGGTGTACTGTTAGGTTGCAAGTGCAGGATCTCTCTAATTTCTTTACTTAGTGCTATGAATTTTCCTCTTAGCACTGCTTTCATTGTGTCCCATAAGTTTGAGTATGCTGTGTCATTTTTATTGAATTCCAGGAAGTATTTATTTTCTTTCTTTATTTCTTTCCCAACCAAGTTATCATTGAGCAGATGGCTGTTTAATTTCCATGGGTATGTGGGTTTTCTGTTGTTTTTGTTGCTATTGAAGACCATCCTTAGTTCGATGTGATCTGATAGGATGCATGGGATTATTTTAATCTTCTTGTATCAGTTAAGGCTTGTTTTGTGATCGATTATATGGTGAGCTTTTTGATGTAGCCTGGGTAACTTCAAACTTACAGTAATCCTCCTTTCTCAGACTTCACTTAGTACATGTACTTTAACCTTCCATATGGTGTGAAAGACCTGCCTAAAACCGTTGACAGGCTCTTAAAAAGCTGTCTGGCTTAGTATGTGTGTTTATTGCTTTTAGTTGGCTTTCATTGAATCAGTAGTTGGAGCTGGTAGTGGTAAGTGGAAATGCTGGTGGGAGTGTAGATTCTAGGTATGGGCAATTCGAATAACTGAAAATTCTCTAGAAGGTTATTTCTATTGTGACAACTTGCCATTGTCTTCTTTACAAATCCTTTAGGTGAGGTAGATTGCAAAAATGCCTTACAATGCCTTGCAATGCCTCCCATCAAACCTGTGGAACCTATTCCTAATCCTTAACATCTTGATTGGCCTTGCAAGTTGGGTTGACCATAGACTGCAATAAAAGTGACCTTATGCGGGCTTTGATCCTAGGCATGAAGAATCATTTCAGTTTCTTACTGCTTTGGGAACTCTGCCACTTTGTGGAAAAACCACAGGCTTGGGCTACAGAAAGAGAGACCATGTGGAGGAAAATAGTGGCACCAAGCCAACCCGATAGCCACCTGCAGAAGCGTAAGTGACCCCACCTGAGATCAGTGGTATTTGGCTTAGAACAGCAGCATTGCCCAGCTGAACTCAGCCCACATTACTGAGCCCCAGAAGTTTGAACTGAAAAAGTATTCCTTCAAGATACTTTGGGGGTGATTTATTACTCAGTGGTTGATAGTTGATGTAGCCAGGTTTAGAAGCTCTTGGATGATTTAGACTCACCTTTAACCTATCCTCTGTCACTCCCAACATTCTTAGTAATAGCACCTAAAAGTAATTTTGGCTAATTGATGGAGAAAAGGAACTATTAGCAGGGTTTCTGTAGTTCCACCTTTCTCTAGGAAAGCTTCAGAGGATGCTTGAAACCTGCACAGGTAAAGGGCAGTAGGGCCAGAACCACAGTCTGATCACACCATAGAATTGAGCTGTGCTGGTATTCTAAACAGCGAATGTAGGATGCCCCAACTACAACAGGAGCATTACTTTTATTACACAGGTGTTGGACTGTGTACTCTCATGGGTATCACAGTCAACCTCTTTTTATACTTTGCATCAAGGATTCAAAATCCCATATGGATGGCATCCTGCCAAGGTTAGTCCTGTGTCCAGACCTTGACTTTGAAGAAAACAGGAAGGTGTTTGGATTGAGGATGTGTCTTGGTGATTGAGTGCTTGTCTAACATGCTGCAGATGCTATTCCCTAGCACTATACACTCACACAAAAGAAAGGATCTGACAGTTTTAGCTTACTTAGTCGAAAACAAATGGACAACTTCATGAATATTGAGGATATTATGATTCTGGGCAGCCAAAAGAAAAATGTCAAATGTTCATTAGTTCTTCACCACATAGTGGATGAAGCCAGATTTATATTTTGTGTCCATATTCTGTTGGGAAGAAACAGTTCTGAGTCTGAACCCCAGCCCTTGTTTACTTTCATAGATACATATTCTGGTGGACATTTAGAGATAGTAGGCCTAACTTGCATGTACTTCTGGCTACTGAGGTAGGAATAGTACATTTTTCTGTTGCTGGGCCCAAAGATACACCATTCATTCACTAATGTTCTACTCATTGGAACTGAGTAATTTATACATTAGTCAGACTATAGATTGACTAGTTACACAATGAATTGATTCATGTGACACTTGTTTTTATTTACTGTTTGTTTTGTGGTGCTGGGTGGATGGTGCCTAGAGCCTTATACCTGCCAGGGAAGCACTCTGCCACTATAGTGATCAGTCTTGACTACCAACTTGATGGTATTTATAATTACCTAGGCCACTCCTGCTCTCATCTCTCTCAGTTTCCTGACTGTGGTGGATACAGTGTGACCAGTTAGTTGCCTTACATACCTACAGAATTGACTCCTCGCCCTGAAGGATTGCACCCTTAAACTTCAAGCCCCAATAAGCCCTCCCTTAGGTTGCTTTTGTCTTGATATTTTGTCATATCAGTGAGACAAATAATATATGGATTTAATGGTTACATTGCACCAACTAATCTTTCAGTTAACATCCAAGCCAATTTTATAACAAAATCCCCCATGCCACAATGGTTTGAGCACTTTGGGACTTGGCTTTGCTCTCATCTCTCTGCTTGTCCTATTACTCACCCTTAGCTGACACTTTCCTTGGGACCCACTTCCTAAGATTAGATCTGATGCCACTGAGCTACACTTACATCCTTGTGGTTATGTCATGGTGATAAAGAGGATTGGTGTTCCACTTGTCGTGAGACCCTGCTGTTGGTGAGAATGATCCTGAATATGGAGGAAGTTCTTTACCCAAATTTAGTGCCACTGGGCTCTTCAGGGGTTGGGGAGGACAGTGCTAGGATGTCAGGAAGTTGAGAGGTGTGCTTGTTATTCTAACATCAGGAGAAGGCCCTCTTTGGGAACTTGACAAAGAAGCCAAATATTTGAAGTCAGATCACTTAGCTCATCTAAGTTTGGTGTTTCTAGAATAAGTTTAGCTCCATGCCAGAAGTCTCCAGTCTACTTGGATTTGAGGTTAAGAGTAGACACTTACGATGTAGACTGAACTTACATGTATTAATTCCCTCAGCATGCCAAAGATCTTTGTATAATACTAGTGATCTACTCATTAGAAATGCCTGAATTTGTCCTATTCTTATTAAAGTATTAGTTTCTTTCAGAAAGAAACACGTGCCCAGAATATTATGTACAAAATATAGAATGTATTGACATCAACTTGGGAAAATTCCAAATAATCTGCAACTATACTATAATTTTACTTTTTTCTATCTATCTATCCATCTATCTATCATCTATCTATCTATCTATCTATCTATCTATCTATCTATCACATGTAGTTCTGGCTGTTCTGGAACTTACTTTGTAGACCAGACTGACCTCGAACTCATAGAGATCTGCCTGACTCTGTCTCCAGTGCTGGAACTAAAAGCATGCATCACTATGCCTGGCTCTTTTTTTTTTTTTTTTTTAGTAGAGAATAGTTTAGTCAGGGCATGGGGAGGGGAGTTGAAAAGGGAGTAGAGACAGAAAAGGAGAGGGGGAGTGGGGAGAGGGGAGGGGAAGGGAAGGGAAGGGAGGAGAGGAGGCTGGCCATGAGCACTGGGGGAGAGGGGGAGCAGGTGGGAGAGGACAGAGCTAGAGCAAGATGACAAGAGCACCTGGCACTTTTTTATGTTTTGAGACAGGCTCTTATTCTGTAGCTCAAGCTAGCCTGGAATTAACTACATAGCCCAAGCTGACCTTCAGTTTATGGTGATCTTCCTGTCTTAGCTTCCTGAGTGCTGTGATTAAAGTCATGCATCATAAGCCTGGGTTTTACTTTTGAAAAGCACTAAAAATGTCAGAAAAAGGACTATCTGCAACGCTAATCCTTTGGCTTGTTAGTTAAGTCTGAGTTGCCAGAACCAGCAGAAGCTTTATAAGATTCTGGCAGTTCATTTGCATTCACCTGAGATTTCTCTGCTTCCAGCTGCACAGAATTTCTGTGATATGCAAAGCCCTGAAACTTGGGCCAGGATTCTGAAAGTAATTTTCTCTTGTAATCTGTGCTATAATTGCATTTTAATTCAGTTCTGGTGTCAAGATTGCTTGTGTGTATATGTCGTGTTCTCTTCATTTCATTAGTTCCTGGTATTTAGGCCAAATGCCTGGCACAGTTTGTCTTTGGTAAATTTTATTTATTACTGTGGAGTCTGCTATTCTTCTTTCCTAAATTGATGGAGAGGGCCCGTTGTGACTTGGCAGCTCACTTCATGGGCCATCGCCCCCTCTGCTGACCTTTGCGGGATTGGATCCTATTTCTTCCTCGGCATGTGCCAGCTCTGAGGAACCCTTGAACTTGAAGTGATGAGTCCCCACTTGATTGCATCCATCTGGGTAGCTTGGAAAGATCGGCTTGTCAAAGAAGGCTTGTTTGAAAAAAGTCACAAGAGACCATCAGCATCAATGACATCATCACATCAGTCCCTATCCTCCTCATAATAGGTGCAAAAGAAAAAAATTACCACAGAGCAAAGCATAGCAGCCTATATTTATAATCCCAGAACATGAGGGGGAGGTGAAAGCTGGAGGATCAGAAATTCAGGCCTCACCTTGGCTACATGAGACCATGTAACTTTGTTTCAAAGCCTGTATTGGATATGTGTCCGAGGTCCACCGTAGCTATTTTCACTTTGGTAGTTTCCTTGCTTTGTATACCAGGGACCTTTGCTGCCATGCTTAGCTTTGCAGTCTGTGAGCTGTGCAGGTTCTCTCTATTCTTCCAAGATTGCCTGGACAGTACCTCCTTGAAGGAGCTAGTATCTTGCTGTGGAGTGTCTCTTAGGTATGTTGAGAGTGTGGAAAGTAATCACCACAGTGAGATCTGTACAGAAGAGGGGGGCTGTCTTCTTACTTTCAAGGGCTCCTAATTAACCAATGTGCTGGTGGATACAGTTAAGAGTTCTTGGGTTCTATAGCAGTGAATAGCAGATACTTGGCTCCAGAGCTTGGTCCACTTGCTGACCTCAGACTCATGGATATCAAACTGCAGTATTACTCTCAGTTGGTGAAATCTGCTCTTGGCTACTGACGGTGAGGGTTGTCCCTTCACTACTGAGCTGAACCTCTTGCGGCCTGGACTTTCAAGCTTAATATGTCGTTCTCTAACTCTCCATAACTACCTATGAGGTCTATCTCTTACCCCTGGCCCATAATAGGTTAAATTTGGGTCATATGACTTGCTGTCCCCCACCCCTTTTAACATCTTTCCAGGGTAGCTTAGTTTAAAACAAAAGGTTCTTTTTCAAGATGGCACCTGGCCACATTACCTTCCAAGTCATATAGAATACAAAATGGGATTATATTTCTATTACTAATCCATTTCTGGAAGACCCAGTCTCACAAAACCAACAACTAGACTTGAGGCTTGTGGGATGGTGCTGTGGGTAGGATTGCCAGGTTCCTTTCGCTATGATCACCCCACCTGGATTACTTGTGGATGAAGCTTCTGCTTCTCATCCCCACACTTGGGAGCCATGTGATTGGAGCTGTGTTCTATATAGCTTTGGAGGGTTACGCTATTTGTAATTTTTAGCTTTCCCATCTGTGTAGCTAAGGATGACCTTGACCTCTTGATCCTCATGTCTTAACCTCCTGAGTGCTGGGATTATAGGTACACCATAGGCTCACCTATGCTCATGCACTTTTCAGTTGGTCTGTCCTGCATTTGTGAATTTATGCAGCTCTTTTTTTTACATTTTCCTTTTAAGATAGAGTTTATATTTTCTTTCTAGTCTATGTCAGGCAGTAACTGAGTTCTATTTATTTATTTATTTATTTATTTATTTAATTTTAGTAACTGAGTTCTTTAGACTTTAGAAAATTTGTTTGTAAATCAATTCAATTTTTGTTTAGTGTCTAAGACCTGAAACTCAGGCTGGGCATAGTGGTGCATGCCTTTAATAGCACTTGAGAGAGAGCCAGAGGCAGGTAGATCTCTTGTGAGTTTGAGGCCATCCTGGTCTACATAGTGAGTTCCAGGACAACCAGGGCTATGTAGAGAGACTCTGTCTCAACAAACACACACAAATGCATACACACCTTGAAGTGAGACTCTCTCTCAAAACACACACACACACACACACACACACACACACACACACACACCTATACACACCTAACCAACCAACCGACCAACAAATTATCCCAAACCACCTGACTCTGAAACTGCTGGAAGCAAACATTTCAAGATAGAGATGGAGGTATGTGTTTTTCATTTTTAGATCCTGGATGGTTTTATTAATTTCCTTTGCCTGTTTGATTGTGTTTTCCTGTAATTCTTTAAGGGATTTTTGTGTTACCTTTTTAAGGACTTCTGGCTGTTTACTTGTGTCCTCCTGTATTTCTTTATATCCTTCTTAATGTCCTTTATCATCATCATGAGAAGTGATTTTAGATCTGAATTTTGCTTCTCTGGTGTGATGGTGTATCCAGGACTTGCTATGGTAGAAGAATTGGGTTCTGATGATGCCAAGTAGCTTTGGTTTCTGTTGCTTATGTTCTTATGCTTGCCTCCCACCATCTGATTATCTCTAATACTGCCTGCCTTCGCTATATCTGACTGCAGCCTGTCCTTCCTGTGATCCTGGTTGTGTCAGAACTCCTTAGAGTCAAAGTGTCTCTGTGGTCCTGTGATTCTGGGATCCTGTGATCCTGAGATCCTGGATGTGTCAGTGTTCCTGGGAGTCAAGCTGCCTCTGGGATCCTGAGATCTTGGTATGACCAAGCTCCTGTGATCCTGTGATCCTGTGATCCTGTGATCCTGTGATCCTGGGAGTGGAGGTTACTTTGGGTGTTGTGGGACTGGTTCTGGAGTTTGTGCCCAAGGTCTGCTCAGGGCACCTGCTTAGACCAGAAGGAAACTGAGCCACTGGTCAGGTGGAGTTCCTGGGTGCCTGTGTCCTACTGGTCCCAGTTACTCCCAGTGTTAGGACAGATGTTGTATCCTCCTCACCTCTGATCTGTGATTCTGGGCATGTTAGAATACCTGGGAGTGGAGCTTCCTCTGGGACTGGCTGTGGGCACTGGCCCGGACCAAAAGGATCTGTACCCCATTTTTAATAGAGTCATTTGGTTCTCTGGCATCTACCGTCTTGAGTTCTTTGTATATATTGGATATTAGCCCTCTATCAGATGTAGGATTGGTGAAGATCTTTTCCCAATTTGTATGTTGCTGTTTTGTCCTTTTGACAGTGTCCTTTGCCTTACAGAAACTTTGTAATTTTATGAGGTCCCATTTGTCAATTCTTGATCTTAGAGCATACGCTATTGGTGTTTTGTTCAGGAAATTTCCCCAGTGCCCATGTCCTCAAGGGTCTTCCCCAGTTTCTTTTCTATTAGTTTCAGAGTATCTGGTTTTATGTGGAGGTCCTTGATCCACTTGGATTTGAGCTTTGTACAAGGTGATAAATATGGATCAATTTTCATTCTTCTGCATGCTAACCACCAGTTGAACCAGCACCATTTGTTGAAAATACTGTCTTTTTTTCCACTGGATGGTTTTGGCATCTTTGCCAATTATCATGTGACCATAGTGATGTGGGTTTATTTATGGGTCACCTCATAGCAGTTAGAATAGGTTATCAAGAAAACAAATGATAAATAAATGCTGGAAAGGATGTGGTAAACTAGAGCTACCACTGTGGAAACCAGTGTGGGGGTTCCTTAAAAAGATAAAAATACTTTTTGATCCGTCTTTTGCAGTGGAACTGCTGCTAAGATGCAGTTTTTCATAAAGGCCCTCATGGGGAAGACCATCATTCTTAAGGTTAATCCCTCAGACCCTGTAGAAAATGTAAAGGCCAAAATCCATGCTTAGGAAGCCACTCCTCCTGATTAGCCAAGGCTGCTTTTTTTGCTGGTAAGCTGGAAGATGGTCATGCTTTATCTGACTACAACATTCAAAAGGAGTCCATCCTTCATCCTGTGTGGAGACTTCGTGGTGGTTCTGAGAAGAGAAAGAGGTCTTACAGCCCTCCCAAGCAGAATGAACAGAAGAGAAAGAAGGTTAAGCTGGCTCTGTGGAAATGGATAAGGTGAATGCAAATGGCCTGGGTTGAGAGTGCCTTTCTGATGAATGTGGTGCTGGAGTTTTCATAGCCTGCCACTTTAACAGACAGAACTGTGGCAAGTGTTGTCTGACTCAACTATCTCAACCAATCAGAAGGCAAGTAATTGTTGTTTATGAGTTAATAAAAAGATAGGAACTGAAAAAAAGCCAAAAATAGGACTTCAAAATAGCTCCTTGGGTAAAGGCACCTGGTGTTAACCCTGATGACCTGAGACCAATCCCTTAGATCCACAGGGGAGAAGAAGAACATTGATCATCCTCTGAATTCCACACATGTATTATGGCACATGACTGTGCATATACATACTAAAATATATTAGAAAATTAAAAGAAAACTAAAAAGGGAACTGCTACACGACCCAACCATACCTAACTTATAAGTATGTCCTCAAAGGAATCTAAGTCAGTGTTTATTGCTGCACTATTCACAATAGCCAAGACATAGAGTCAGCTCAGATGTACATTATTCACCATCAGGTAAATGGATAAAGAAAATGGCATATATACATACAATGAAATTTTTTTTAGCTGTAAATAATGAAATTATGAGCCAGGTGGTGGTGGCATACGCCTTTAATCACAGCACTTGGGAGGCAGAGGCAGGTGGATTTCTGAGTTCGAGGCCAGCCTGGTCTACAGAGTGAGTTGCAGGACAGCCAGGGCTACACAGAGAAACCCTGTCTCAAAACAAAACAAAACAAAACAAAACAAAACAAACCAAACCAAACCAAAAAACCAAAAAACCAAAAAACCAAAAACCAAAACAAAACAAAAACAAAAAACAAGGAAAAAAGAATGAAATTATAACATCTGTAGGATAGAAATGGCAATCATTTAACATGATTGCCAAACATGAAAACCATGTTAAATGACATAAACCATACTTATAAAGACAATACACGTTTTCTTTCACATGCAGAATCCTTATTTAAACACACACACACACACACACACACACACACACACATACACACGATAAAACAGAACGAGGAACTATATTGGAGGTAGTAGCACACTAACAAGGTAGAGGGAGGAGGGATTGGGGAGAGTAATTGTGGGTAAGAACAAGATACAATAATAAAGATGTATGAAGATGTCATAATTAAAAAACCATTATTTTGTATACTAAGTAAAATATTTAATAAAATACAACTTCTATTTACATACGTTATAATAATGTATTTATTTGGTTTGATTGATAGTCATATAGTTTGCTATCCAAAGATGTAAAACACCACATATGGGTCTTTTCATCATGCCATGCAGAATTAAAAATGTAACTAGTATATTTTGTGAGCTGGACAAGTTAATAGTATGAGTGCTTTGGAAAAGGGAAAGATGATTTTAAAATGGAAGATTTGTGAACAGGAAGATGTTTCATTGGGTAAAGCACTTACTGCATAAGACTGGTGTCCTGAGTTCAGTTCCCAGAATCCTCATAAGGAACTGGATGCAGTGACAAACATCAGTATTGCCAACATTCTTACCTTGAGATGGGAGGTAGAGATGGAAGAATTGCCCAGAAGGCAGCTAGCCTGGAGGAGCCAGTGAGTACAGGAGCCATAAGAGAGACTGTGCCTCAGAAACAAGAGGAAGGTGAGAACCAACTCTTGAAAGTTGTTCTCTTACCTCTGCCTGCATACACAGAAAATTAAAAGTGCCAAACTTAATCTTGAGAGAGTTCCATCCTTGTAGGAGCCTGCAATAGGTGTACTGAGAACCACAATGCAAGATGGAAGTTCTAAGTACCAGAGCACAAGGTTGAAACCCTCCTTTCAGATTTTATTCATAGTCATAGAATGCTTGGGGAACTTGACAGCCTTACACTCTATCTAGTCTGAATGCTTTGTTCCAATAGATGAGATCAGAGCCAGATGCCTCCTCTATAGTCACCTGGCTAGACAATCTTCAATAAAGCAACTGTTGCTTTGGACTGTGTTGACAGTTCAGAGAAAAGAGCCCCATGTTTGTGAGTGAAGTCTGGGTTTGATGACTGGGAACCCCTGAAGCTTTGTCCCATTGGGCACTTTGTTCTGAAGTTGCCCTTAATAGCAGATGGGATGGGAATGTTTCTGGTGTATTTCTATGACACTTCTTATTGACATGATGTTTGGCTGTGTCTCTTGCTCTTTATACTGTACTAAGTTTTGAAAATGTGATTCAGATTGTATAAGGTACGAAATAATATAGAGTAAATTTCTTGCTTCTTCCTATGCTCTTGTTTCTAGAGGCAGCCAGCAGCCAATTTTGTAAGCTTCAACTTACAGAGATGGCTTATCTCTAAACTGTGCATTCACACCCTGAGAGGCATCTGGTCTCCACTGTGGTAACTGCTGAACACCATGTTCTTTTTTCATTTTCTCAGTTTAGCCTGAGGCAAACTGAAGATCCTGAGTACTTCTTCATTCCTTGTTAATTGGTGATCTTTTACAGAAAACAACAGAATTCACTCTAGGGCAAGCCAAAAGGAGTAAGGGTTTAAGATAAGTCACAGGATCTTTTTGGAAAGCCGGAGAAACAGGGTGGGTGGGTTCCGGCTTGCCAGAAGCAAAGCCCCGAGCCACACATGCTACTCATGCCAAGCCGAAACCGTTTGTACTTGAGCTGTCACTACATGCAGACACCAGGGGTCTGACTGACAGACAGTAACTGTCCCTTTCCCACCTCCTTTGCCAGAAAGGCCACTCACTCCTCAACTACATCTAAGAAAGTAGAAGCTCTGAACATAGGCCTTTTCCTTCCATGGTTCTCTTCAAAGCTGGCTATTTTGAAATGTGTTACTAATGGAGCCTACATGGCCTGTTTGTAGCTCAGTTACATGGGAATTAGGACATTTGATTTTCACCTTTTTTTTTTTTTTGGAGACAGGGTTTCTCTATGTAGTTTTGGCTGTTCTGGAACTCTGTAGACCAGGCTGGCCTCAAACTTACAGAGACCCACCTGCCTCTGCCTCCTGAGTGTGGGGGATTAAAGACATATACCACCTCCACCTGGCTGATTTGCTTTGCCTCCTGAATGCTGGGATTACAGGCATGTTACCACACATGGTTTTATGTGTTGCTGCTGATCTAACCCAGGGTTTTTTCATGGAGACTGCCAACTATACCCACAAAGCTACATTCTCAGCCAAAACTACTTCAGAATAATAATTCACATCTACTTGTAAGAAGAATGAAATTAATGTATCAGGAATAACATTTTCCTTAATGAAATTCTAAGTTAGTATTTGCAATTGTCAAATGAATTGTAAAACAATCTTCTGTAAAGACCATTTTCAGTTTGTGTGCTGAATCAGGAAGTGTGCTGGTGTTGACCCACGAGCAGCAGTAGTTTTCCAGTCCTGATATAATGAACAGATTATGAACTTTGATCCTTATCACATGTAGTTAGATGCTGTCTTTGAATTTGAGACCTTGAATATCTCACTTTTTGACCTGGGAGCTTTATTTTTGTATAGCTAGGGGGCATTCTATTACAATGGTAGTTAGTGTACATTATATTGCTATGCATAAAGCATAGAAAAAAGATGAATAATATCTGCTGTCTGATATCACACCTAAGCCTTGCTTGTCTGTTCTCTCTTTAGTGAGGTAGTTTAGTTTAGGCATTGTCTTAGGCTTTTGCTGCTGTGAACAGACACCATGACCAAGGCAATTCTTTTTTTTTTTTTTACTTCAACAATTAAGTTTTTTTTTATCTTTTTTAAAGTAGTGTATGTGTTTGATGTATAATACGATTTTTATTACATATTTTCTTTATTTACATTTCAAATGTTATCCCCTTTCCAGTTCTCCCCTCCAGAAACCCCCATCCTATCCCCCCTTCCCTTGATTCTATAAGGGTGCTTGCCCCCCCCCCCACTCCTGCCTTCCCACCCTGGCATTCCTCTACACTGGGGCATCAAACACCCTCAGGTCCAAGGGCAGCTCCTTCCACTGATGTCCTACAAGGCTACATATATGGCCAGAGCCATGGGTCCCTCTATGTGTACTCTTTGGTTGGTGGTCCAGTCCCCAGGAGCTACGGGGGAGGGGTGTCTGGCCAGTTGGCACTCTTGCTTCCCCCATGGGACTGCAAACCCCTTCAGCTCCTTCAGTCCTTTAACTCCTCCATGAGGGACCCCGTGCTCAGTCCAATGATTGGCTGAGATCATCCACCTCTGTATTTGTCAGGCACTGGCAGAACCTCTTAGGAGACAGTTGTGTCAGGCTCCTGTCAGCAGGCACTTCCTGGCATCCACAATAGTGTCCAAGTTTGGCAACTGTATATGGGATGAATCCCCAGGTGGGATAGTCTCTGGATGACCTTTCCTTCACTCTCTGCTCCATACTTTGTCTCCATATTTCCTCCTATGAGTATTTTGTCCACCCTTCTAAGAAGCAGTGAAGCATCCACACTTTGGCCTTCCTTCTTCTTGGACTTCATATGGTCTGTGAATTGTATCCAAGGCAACTCTTACAAGAACAACATTTAATCAGGGCTGCTTACAGGTTCAGAATTTCAGTACATTATCATCAAGATGGGAACATGGCAGCATCCAGGCATGCACGGTGCAGGCAGAGCTAAGAGTTCTACATCTTCATCTGAAGGCTGGTAGTGGAAGACTCACTTCCAGGCAACTAGGATGAGCATCTTAATACCCACATCCATAGTGACACACCTACTCCAACAGGGCCACACATTCTGATAGTACTATTCTCTTAGCCAAGCATACACAAACCGTCACCTTCCATTCCCTGGCCCCTATAGGCTTGTTCAAACATATGAGTCTATAAGGGTCATACCTAAACATAGAATGATTAAAAAAATACATTTAGTCCAACTTCCAAAGTCCCCATATCTATAACAGTCTCAACAATGTTAAAAGTCCAAAGTTCAAAGTCTCTTCTGAGATTCATCCAATAACTTAACTGTAATTCCCAAAGCAAGATAGGAAACCAGCTGGGCAAACTCCAATCTCTGCATCTCCATGACTGATGTTCTTCTGGGCTGGTTCCACTCCCTGTTAGCAGCTTTCTTCAGCAGATAGCCCATGGCTCTGACATCTCAAACATCTTGGGGTCTCAAAGGCAACTTCAGTGTTATATAGCTTCTTGTTTCAATGTCTGGGATCCACATATGAACTGTGCTCCTCCAAAGGGCTGGCGTCACTTTTCCAGCTCTGCCTTCAGTAGCACTCTTAAGCTCAGATTAATCCTCTCTACTGCTGTTGCAGTTCTTGGTAATCTTCCTAGGCATGATACTAGTATCTCCAATATGCTGGAGTCTTCCACTGCAACTAGGCTTCACCAATAGCCTCCCATAGGCTCTCTTCATGGTGCCAATAAATGTGCCATCGGTCCAGTCCAGTATCATCAAATGGTGCTATCAAATCCTTTGCATGACCCTTTCAGTCATGGGCCATTAACTGCAACTGAAGCTGCACTTTCACCAGTGGCCATCCACAGTCTCTCACAGTGCCAAGCCTCAGCTGCTATTCATGACCCCTTCATGCTTTCAAAACCAGTACCACCTGGATGATTCTTACACTTTGCCAAGTCCAACTGCAGCACAAGGTACAACCTTGGTTATCTTTGGCTTTGTGCTCTCAGAAAACACTTCCCAGAAGATTTCATCTCAGTGATGCTTGTCTCTTCTTAATCACCACTAATTTCTTAGTTCCAGCTAACCAGCATCAATTGTCCCAGTAGTCTCCTTCCCCTATTGGTTAAAAGCCAGAGCCAAATGACCAAAGCTGCTGAGTTCTGTTGCTTCCTGGGGCTGGAACTTGGCCACTTTGTTATATTACATTATCACCACCTTTCTGTTTTCCAACTCCTTCACTGCCTAAGCTTAGCTGTCCTGGAACTTGCTCTGTAGATTGGCTTTGAACTCAGAGATCTGCATGTCTGTCTCATGGGATTAGAGGTGTGTACCACCATGTCTGGATCTAAACTTAGCTGGATAGGATCTTTTCTCAAAGTTCTACTCCTTTAATATGCTATCTCCTAGAACACAGGATTAGGCTCCATTTCACTTCCTGATGCCCCTTTAATAGTCAAAGCATATATTTTATACTTTCCTTTTCTCAGCTTGGTATGCTTCTTTAAAATGCTGTTCATGAGACATAACCAGAGAACAAAGTCTATGATGGGCATTTCTGAGACTCCCCCTATCAATGTAATTAATGTGAGTCTCCTCACTTTAGCCTCAGTCAGACTCTTCAGACACGAGCAAAAATAGCCACACTCTCCACCAAAATACCACTGAACAGGCTCTAGGCCATATATTAAAATTCCCTACTGACACCTCTTGGGTCAGGTCTGCAACAATCCAAATTACTCTTAGCAACAAAGTCTTCCATAGTACTACTAGGATGGCTCATTAAGGCCCATTTAAAGCATTCTACCTCTTTCCAAATCTAAAGTCTCCAAATCCACATTCTTTAAAAAAAAAAAAAAAAAGCATAGTCAGGCCTATAACATCAATACCCGACTCCTGGTACCAACTTCTGCCTTAGTTAGGGTTTCATTGCTGTGAACAGACACCATGACCAAGGCAACGCTTATAAAAACATTTAAAAACATTTAATTGATGCTGCTTACAGGTTTATAGATTCAGTCCATTTTCATCAAGGTGGAAACATGACAGTGTCCAGGCAGAGGTGGTGCAGGAGAAGCTGAGAGTTCTACATCTTCATCTGAATGCTGCTAGCACAATCCTGGCTTCCAGGCAGCTAGTATAAGGGTCTTAAAGCCCACAACCACAGACAGTGACACAACTACTCCAACAGGGTTACAACTTTTGATAGTGGCACTCCCTTGACCAAGCATATACAAACCATCACAGGCTTATACTGTAGTATGATATATTGAGCAATGTGATACAGGAGTTGATCTTTTCTTGAGTGACTTACTGAAGTGACATTAGACAGCATAAATGAGTGGGAAAGGGAAAGCCAGCAAGTAATTGATTTGCTTCTTCATTTGTTTCCTAAGGGGCTGAAATACAGCCTATGAGTGTGTCCTTCAAATTCTGTTCTATGTTGTTATTGAGTGTGCCAATTGACATCCACTAGGGTATACTGAGCACAAGAAAGCAGATTTCTAGCGGCAAGGCATCACTGCGATACTCTATTCTGAATCTCAGGGCTACGATGAATAAGGATGAACAATTAGGTTTGAACCAGTAATCTCCTAGCCGGATAAGTGGGGAATAGAGCAGTTCAAAATCTCTTATATTCTTGTAGGAACTCTTGACTGTATGGTATTGTATAGCTAAAGTTAATTATTTTAGCAGCTACTCATAAAAGTAATTACAATACAAGAGAGAAGTGCTCTAGTTCTGCAGGCTGTATAAACTAACCAGTAGATATTGAGTAGAAAAGTGTACAGCAAACATCATGAAGCATGATTCCTAGGGAACAGCCATGATAAAACCATACTATTGACTTATGCTGCACACTGGGAACATGGAACACAAGATGGGATGGGGTGAAATGGAAATGATTAAAAGTTTCCTTCTTTTGCTTCTTCCTTGCTGCGAAGTACTGCCTCCCGAACGACCTCTTGCCCTGGTATTTTGTGCATAGTGGACTGAAATCACTGAAGCTGAGTGAAAGAAAGCCTTCCCCACTTTAGTTGTTTATGTCAGGTACTTTGTCACAGCAATGAAATGTCTAACATAGTATCACAAGATTGCATAAGGCTGATGAGTTAGCATCAGTCATTGGGTAGCTTGAAGAACAAGCCTGCCTGGCAAAGAAATAAAGACATGATTGGCTTTTCTTCTATGTAGGGGACTCGTGAGTGGGCATTGAGAAACAGACTGGTGTCTGGTGTGCTTAGAGCCTTGCTTTACATCAGGGTGGAGGTTGTTGGAAGGGTGGCTTGGATCAGATAGAAGGGGCTGAAATCTGTAGTCAGGACTGAGTTTTACAGGAAGGAGTTTTACTTAAGGAGCCTGGGAAGGGTGTTGGAACTGGGGAGGGAGTGCTGAAGCTGACAGATAAAGGTGCACAGTCTAGAGCAGGATGTGAGCCTGGTAAGGTGAGAGCAGGGGAAAGGAAGGGGAGAGGGGAGATGGGAGAATGGGGAGGGAGAGAGGGGACAGTTTCTTGGAGAATTCTTCTAGCTCCTCCTACTAAAAACTAAAAAAAAAAAAGAGAGAGAACATTCTGTGGAGGCCTTTAAAAATACTTGAAAGAGAGAAACATGGTCAAAACTTTGAACTACTCTAAAAATTTATTACCTTTCAGCTAGGAAAGAAAGTATTATTTTGGCCAAACTGGAACATGTATGGACTGGTTACACATAGTCACTTAATCTTACAGAAAAAGGTAGGAGGGAAGCTATTTTAGTGGCCTTCAACCTCCTTCCGGAACTGTGTCCATATTCCTCCCAAATGGCCAGTGAATTTTTCTGATTTGTATCCAACATCCTGTCTAGTGTGCATCTGGAAGTTGTAAGGAAGTTGATTCTATCCATTCCTTTTTGCCATGTCTTGCTTTCCACCTGAGAAAACAAACCCTAGTCCAAAGGTTTGCATTCTATACTGGAACTCTGCACAGTATGTAAGCTTAGACAGATCCAGCAGAGTGTGTTGTGTGTTTGGAGTAAGCTAAAGAAGAGGAGTGAAGGAGGTAACTTATGAAATATCTCCTGCTAATTGAGTAGCTGGATATATCACTTTCCTAACTTTAGATATCCTTAAAATATTTCTACCCACACCTTAGGACTTTTCCATAGAGAATTTAATCAGAAAGTATTTTGAATATTAGTGAACAAAACCAACAAACCAACACAGCAAAAACCCTTGTAAAAGCAGCCTGTCTTTTGGATTGCAAAATCTGAGGCTGATGAGGCTCCACTCCATAGGTAAATTCCAAAGGTTTATTAATTAATTTCTCTCCTTTAAAGCTTGTGTATCTCTGAAAGGTCTTGGTATGCCTCTAGGAGGTTTGGTGTACAAAGAGCAAGACGTGGCCTAAGACCTAACTGTACTTACATGTGTCTGTTCTATTTTGGCTAAAGTGCAGCGAGTCTAACATCAAAATACAGAACCAAATGTAAATAAGGTGGTTTTTGGATGTCAGATACAGTGAGTCTTAAAGTACCATGATGAGTTTTATCAGCAATTTCAGTTACCTGTTATAAAATGCTTCCTACTTTGAAATAGTAGCTACAGTAAAGGAGCAGCTCAAAGTCAATTTGATAGTAAATTCATACTTCTTAAAAAGTGTTTCATTACATTTTATTTATTCCTCTCATGTGGATACATGTGGCATGGATGCACGTGTGCCTACAGGGGTTGATTCTCTCCTTTCTTTGTATAGATTCTGGGGATAAAACTGAGGTGGTCAGGCTTTCTGGTAGGTGTCCCTGCCCGCTGAAACATCATGCTGACCCCTTTCATTAACACTTTCTAAAATGTAATTGTTCACTTTATGAAATATAGTTCATTTGTTCACCCACCAAGGACTATAGTTTTTTATATTAGGAATTATCCTATAAGATAACTATCTTGACGCTGAAACAACATAGCACTCTTGGTCATGTTTTACATGTACAGCATCATATATAACTTAAGATGTATAATTTACATATTCAGAGTAGTGGACAGACTATGAAACTCACCTACATTTTATTTTGAGTGTAAGTTACATTCACTCTGATTGAGAATTGATTGTATTTTGAGTGTTTGTGTGTGTGTGTGTGTTAGGAGGTAAAAATGTTGTCCCTGGTCTAGAAGAGAATTCATGTTAATTGGAAGCAGAGTGAAAGAGAGAACAAGAGTAGAAAGGACAGTATAGAAATTTGAATGAACAATTGTGAAGCTAGCTTCAACAATTATTAACTCTTTGTTCTGGCTGATTTCCCCACATGCTCAGTATTCATTTCTTTCTTTTCTTTTCTTTTTTTTTTTTTTTTTGAAATACTTCCAAGACAATGTATTGTGGCATGGGTATTTTTAGATATTTTAATAGAGTGCTTTGGGAATTCACTGGGGAAAATAAACTATTATACCCAAGAGTTTAGGAAGGATCTGTAGAAGAGAAATAGTTGAGTTCAGATAGGTGTAAAGGAAGGACATTACAGGGGACAGATTGGGACCATCACTTACTGTACTATTAAGTATTTATGTTTCTCTGAAATGGGCACCTGAGGTATAATTTACTAAGAGACTTTACTTGTTAACTTTATTTTTGTGATACTGGGGTTGAATCTAGGGCTTTGTGCATGGTAGGTAAGTGTGCTACCACTGAGTTTTATCCCTAGCTCTTGACCAGTTCACATTCAGTTTTGGCAAACCAGGATAACACATAAGTAGTGGTAATGACTAATCTGTTCTCTTTCCACTCCAATGATTTTCTAGACTTTGTACATTAGAAACTTGAAAAGTCACCCATTCTCTTTTATAAGAAGAGGAACAGCCAGCATTTGTCATCTTTATTTTTGTCTTCAAAAGAGGAGGAATAATCAGTTCTGAAATCTAGTGAGTAGGCAGAAATTAATGATTTGAGTAAAAATCCTGTCTGTAAACTAGAGGGAAAAACCACTCGACCATTGCACACATGTAGGTTCCTGGGGGTACTTTCTGCTTAGTTATATTGTAAAAATGTCAAGGTTTCATCATATAGCTTTGCCTCATTTTTCCTGTTATGAAATGGGGGGTTCAGTATCATTTTTCTTGTCTGTTTCAGATCACAGAACTGTGTGGTGCAAAGCGGGTTGGTTATTTTGGCCCAACACAGTTTTATGTTGCCCTGAAATTGATTGCTGCAGCACAGTCCGGCCTCCCTGTGAGGACAGAGAGTATTAAATGTGGTGAGTAGCTCATATTTATGTTTTATTGTCTTCAACAGGTTTGTTATTTGTGTGAATCTTTTTGGTGTGTCTAAGGCATGTTCTCTAAGGTTTTGTGGAATTTCGCCTAGCTTCTTCTTATCTTCTCTGCTAAAGAAAATAAGGAAACTCACCAGGTAGCTTTAGTTTCTGTTTTCTTTTTTAGATGGGGAAAAAAATTATAGTGACCTGAAATTAGATCCTTTCAGCTGGCAGTTAAGATAGATCTTATGCTTTAGCAAGATGACATTGGGACAGGAATTCTCCAGACTGTGGCAAAATAGTAACATTCCATTCAATTTCCACTTGAGGTGCCAGTGGCATCATTTAAGGCTCTGTTAGGAATCAGGATGGAGGAATGAAAGAGTGGCATGGACCTGGGTGTCCTTTACTGTCCTCCACTCCTGTCTGCTCTTCTGTGCCCCTGAATTAGCTGTTCTGATGATTTAGGAGTTACCAAGATTTTGGCAGAATGAATTTATCTTCTCAAGATAAAGGAAATTGTGCAGAAGTCCTTCATGTCTGCTCGGCACCCTTCTCTTGAGTGCTTTAAATACAAATTGAAAAGATGGGAAGTTTATATTTAATTCGCCTGGGGTCCACCCAGAGTAGTGGGACTTTTGAGAGTTCTGTTGGTGAATTTTACATGGAACCAAGGATGAGAATAACTTCTCATGAAAGTCATGTGAAACATTTCCAAGAACTTTGCATGTGGTATGAAGATATATTTCATGATATTGGCACACAGGGCACACCATTTAAGGGAACACATAATATCAGTATTGTTTAAGTGCTAAATGTGCATTTACATGACCCTACTGGTTAATGCCTCTTTTATGTTGATGCTAAGTGTTTCTGTAGCCTCATCCTGGTTGCAACTAGAGTTAAATCAATAACTAAACAGTTTATCAGGTAAGTAGGAGTGTGACTTATAGAACACAAAGAATGTCTGCCGTCTTTCCTTTCTGGAGACTGAGCATGCGTGAGGATGACTAAGGGAAGGTTGGACACGATGTAGGGCAGGGTTCTTAACCCTTATGTGGTTGCCACAAGCCATTTTGGCTAATTGAATCCTTCTTGAGCTTTGTTTATTTTTATTTTAGGGTCCTGGAATCAAACTCAGAGCCTTGGCCATACTAAGCATATACTTTTCTACCTACCTCACTCCAGGCCTGAACAATGTCCAAAGGAATAGGATTATAAAGGAAACCTATTAGCATATCTATAGTAACACACATACTTCTTTTAAAATCATTTTTTAAATTTATTCTTTAATTTTTTTTTAAGTTCAGACTTTATCCCCCTCCTAGCCCACCCTGTGACTCCACATCCCACATGATTCTAAGAGGATGCCCCACCCCCTCCCCAACTCCACCAGACCTTTCCACTCCTAGGGCCCCAAGTCTCTTGAGGGTTAGGTGCATCTTCTCTAACTGACTCCAGACCTGGCTGTCCTCTGCTGTATATGTGTCGGGGACCTCAAATCTGCTGGTGTATGCTGCTGCCTGGTTGGTGGCCCAATGTCTGAGAGATCTTGGGATTCTAGGTTAGTTGAGACTGATGGTTCTCCTATAGGGTCACCCTCCTCCTCAGCTTCTTCCAGCTTTTTCCCTAATTTAACCACAGGGGTCCCCAACATCAGACCATTGGTTGGGTGTAAGTATCTGCATCTGACTCTTTCAGCTGCTTATCGGGGATAGGCCCCTGTTTGTAAGCATACCATAGCTTAAGTAATAGTGTCAGGCCTTGGGGCTACCCCTTGAGCTGAATCCCAATTTGGGCCGGTCACTGGACCTTCTTTTCCTCAGTCTCTTCTCCATTTTTGCCCTGCAGTTCTTTCAGACAGGAAAATTATGGGTCAAAGTTGTGACTGTGGGATGGCCCCCCCCCCTCTCCCTCATATGATACCCTGTCTTCCTGCTGGAGGTGGGCTCTATCAGTTCTCTCTCCCCACTGTAGGGCATTTCATTTAAGGTCCCTCCCTTTGAGTCCTGAGAGTCTCTCACCTCCCAGGTTTCTGGTACATTCTGGAGGGTTCCCCCCCTCCCCAACCTCCTACCTTCTGAGGTTGCCCGTTTCCATTTTTCTGCTGGCCCTCAGGGCTTCAGTCCTGTTCCCTTGATACCTGATCATGGTCTCCTCTTCCTCTTCCTGTCTTCTTTCCCACCCAGATCCCTTCTTCCCTCTCCTTCCTGCGATTCTTCTTTATTAAATGCATTAAATAAAAGTCCCTGCAGTAGCTGAAACAACTGTCACACTGCAGAACAGTAAGCAGCATGGTGGGGTTTTAATCCTACTGCCTCCCTGGCCTTTAGATCCTGAGTTGAGGTAGAAAGATTTTGGAGCAGTGATTCTTGTTTCACTGGGTTTTTCTCTCTCTTCAAAGAAGAATTATAGTATCCAAGAAAAACAGAAGCAGAGATTCTCCAGTTGACCAGAGGGCTGGAGGGGAGCGGCAATGCTGCGCACTGCTTACTTTGCAGACTTTATCTCTGAAGGCTAGAAGAGAATCTTTTGGGTGGGACAAGCACTTTGTAGAAAAGACAACTCCTTAGAGTGGGTGGATAGAGCGGCTAGGGGTGGAGTGAGAATCCCAGGGGGTAAGGATGGAGCCAAGAGGGCTTGCTGTATGTGGAATTCCTTCCCTAAGTGGAGATAGACATTTGAATACTAACTATTGTGTTGGGATTTCCCTTTAAGCCAAAGTCAATTGAGCCCCTTTGCCTAATGCCTCAGTTCTTTTTCTTTTGAAAATTCAGTGGCTTTTTAGTAGCTTCTTTCATACCTTCTCTCGCTATCAGCCTTCCTATGGGGATCTAGAGCTGCTCTGAACAAATCCTCTTGTGCATAGTGATCCCCAACTGTATGGCTGGCCAATTCTAGGCATCATGCCTTCTCTCTACACATGCCTTTGGACTCAGCTTTTTTTTTTTTTTGCCTCCTCCCTCCTCAAGTTCATGTCTAACCTTTTGAGCAGTTTCTCTCTCTCTCTCTCTCTCTCTCTCTCTCTCTCTCTCTCTCTCTCTCTCTCTCATCCTTCCCTCCCTCCCCCTCTTTCTTAAATATTTATTTATTTATTTATTTATTTATTTATTTATTTATTTATTATATATAAGTGCACTGTTGCTGTCTTCAAACACACCAGAAGAGGGCGTCAGATCTTGTTAAGGATGGTCGTGAGCCACCATGTGGTTGCTGGGAATTGAACTCAGGACCCCTGGAAGAGCAGTCAGTGCTCTTAACCACGGGGCCATCTCTCCAGTTCCGAGCAGTACGTTTCACCTTTGTTTGTTTATGCTTGTTACAGAACTCTTTGGTAGAATTTTTTATCTTTAAAAAAAATAAGCAAAATTACATTTAGAGGTATGTGTGTGTGCGTGCATGCGTTGTTGTGTGTGTGCTTGTGTATACATGCTACAGTATGTGTGTAGATGTCAGAGGACAACTTTGGGGAGTTGTTTCTTTCCTTCTGCCACATGGGTCCCAGAGATCCAACTCAGGCTGCCAGACTTGACAACAGGCATCTTTATGTGCTGAGTCATCTTGCTGGCCCATCTTTGACCCTTTTATCTAGTAAAAGCTCTGGGTCTTACCAGGAAACTACACACTGACAGTGGGGAAAAGGAGTAATGAGACATGAAAGAAAATTTGTTATTTTAATTTATATGTTGGTTCTTCTGCTCTATCCTGTCTCTGACATACACATACATACATGCAAGTCAAAACTCTACAAATGATGTATTTTAATGATCTGTATAAAGTATAATCACATACAAAATATTTTTTATTTGTATTATTTGAAGAAAACTTCCTCGCTTGGTCACATTTAACATTATAATAGTTCTTATTAAGATACAAATTTCTGACTACAGTGACCCATTTTCCTTGTGGCTTATCCATTCCAGTATGGTGGCCAAGAGCCATGTGTACCTCCTGAACACTTAAAATATGACAAGCATTGAGGTATGCAGTAAGAGTAAAATATACATTTGAGTTTGAAGAGTTTTCACTAAAAACAAAAATAAAATATTTCAATGATTTCTGTTTATATTTTGGCTGTGCTGGGAATCAAACCCAGGGCTTTGACCGTGCTAGGCAGAGTGCTTATGTCCCAGTGCTATATCAGCTTCTTTTACCATTTTATGTCACATGTTGAAATAATGATATGGGGCTAAAATAATTAAATTTAATTTGACATTTTATAATTTCATCTAAAATTAAAAATTCTTGTTATAAAATTCATATGACACACAATTTCCCCTCCTACCAATTTTATGTTTGAAATTTAGTAGTGTTAAGTTTATTCATTTTGTTGTATGTGAAGTTTCTAGAAATTTCCCACCTCCCATTATAAAATAGAAAATCTGATTAAACAACTGCCCAATTCCCCATTATTCCTTATCTCTGGTAACCACTCTACAAGCTTCTACTTGTTTGTATTTTACTGCTCTTGATGTAGGTGGAATCACAGAGTATTTGGGTTTTGTGACCAACTTATTTCACTTTGATTTTTGTCTTTTTTGTGATCTTTCTCTCTCCCTCCGTGTGTGTGTGTGTGTGTGTGTGTGTGTGTGTGTTGCATGCATGTGTCTCTGTGTGTGCACCTATACATGTGCAAGTAGAGGTCCATAGCATCTGTAATTATCTACTGCTGTCCACCTTGTTGATTTGAGACAGGGTCTCTTATTGAATTGGAGAATGCTTGCTCTTTCATCTGCACTAGCAATCACTGCCAGCCATCTATTGGGATATTCCTATCTCCTTCCACAGTGCTGGAATTATAGGCACACACAGCCAGGCACACACAGCCAGGCACACACAGCCAGGCACACACAGCCAGGCACACACAGCCAGGCCCAAGGTTTTACATAGCTTCCAGGAATTTGAAATGATTCTGGAGAAATGCCATAGCCAAAGTGTGAGAATGTGTGAAGTGACAGTGTCCTTAAGGGTATGGTGGAGTCCTGTACAGCTGTTAACATTTATAATGCTACACTTGCATTCCATTGTTCCCTGGACTGAATGCATTGGCCAGGGAGCTTATAGATCCTTTGGCTTTTTTTCTGAAGAAAAACTTGGAGTTATCTTTTTATGGCTGGACCACAGTAGAAAGTTTTGTATACTCTTGTTTGTTTTACGTCCATTTTGCAGACTGATCTGAAAGATACAACTTTCTGTGAACAGTCCCAGGATTAGCTTCTGTGTGATTCACCAAGACTTTGGAGTTGTTCTTGTTTACCTTTTTGCTTAGGTCCTCATGCTTGCAAAGAAAGTGCCCTTAGTCATAGAACAAAAAGTTCTAGGGGACTTGAGAGATTGTAGTTAAGAACTCTTGCTGCTATTACCTTGTTTGTCATGTGTTAATTTAATTAAGATTGGGATATGAGTGAGCAATGACTAAAAAACTGACCTTCTGTGATCACTTGGCATACGTCACTGTATAGTAGGTGTTTTTCTGATTAATTTTCTATAAAGCTTCACTATCAAATTTGGTGTACAGATGACAAAAAAAATATTCAGACCAAAGACATTAAGTTTTACCTTTTTAAAAGCTTGTAGCAGTTTCAGGGAGATGATACTGTCATGAGTTACCAAGGATAAGATATATGGTTACAATTCTGCTAAGTGACAGTTGTTTAAAATCCCAGGACTGAAGAAAGTCCAGGAAGAATGCAGCTGTATTGTGTCTTTCACTGTCTGCTAGCCATCTGGAGGCAAAAGCTTGCTTCCTAGGCAAATGATTCTGGAGAAGTGCCTTAGCCAAAGTGTGAGAATGTGTGAAGTGACAGTGTCCTTAAGGGTATGGTGGAGTCCTGTACAGCTGTTAACATTTGTAATGCTATATTTGCATTCCATTGTTCCCTGGACCGAATGCATTGGCCAGGGAGCTTATAGATACCAAGGATCTTGATTTGTTTGCTTGAAGAAATATTTGAAGTAGACCAATAAGTTTCATGGTCCAGAGTAGAAAGTATTTTGTATGCTCTTGTCATATATTTTAGATCCATTTGTGAGACCCATCTGAAAGACAGATTTCTGTGAACAGAGGCATACAATTGGTTCCTGTGTGACTCACCAAGACTCTAGAGTTTCTTTTTACCTTTTCCCTTTTGAAATCCATTTCTGCCTTCAGTGCTGGAGAGCTGCCCATGGTTGGGAAATATTCAAACATTAAAAGTGGTGACCATCTTTCTTTGGAGAGGAGTCTTGCTTTAAGTTTTCAGGTTGATTTATCTATTTCTGTCTCCTGGGTCCTTAGCTGATTGAGCACACAGGGATTTGTCATAATTGCCTACCTCTTTGAATCAAATGTGGACATAGCAACTAAAAATAAACATGTGGCTAGTAGAGCACCAGGGCCTTCTTTGCCTGGGGAGTAGCATACTTGCTGTTGCTAAGATGTTTCCTGGCTTTAGCACAGCATCCATCATTGGGAGCACAGCTGTGTTTTTGGAGTGGAGGGATGACAGAAGTGCATAGGCACACTGGGAATTATCCTGAACAATGGCTACAGATGCAAATCATTATGCCTAATCCACAGCATCATCCTTATTTGTGTGGATCTTTGGGTCACATTGCTTGTGTGTGACTTGCTGTGCTGAGAACTAGAAGCATGCCAAAGAATCATTTTCATTTTCAGAATTGTTTGTCAGAATTTGAGAGATAAGTAAGTATACCAGGCAGACCATTTGTGCACTGTGAGTGGCCAGTGGTTTTGACTTTAGAATAAATGTTAGAATAATTGCTCTGACTGCATAATACTTTCTTATCAACAGGCAAGCAGAGATTGAGTGTGAAAATTCAAAGAAGAATTATATTGAGTGGGAAACTATTTAAACGAGTAAGTTTAGCTCAGGAATGGGGGTCATTAATGTAGGTCACTGACAAGAACCAGCTTGCTTGGGTTAAAACTGTATCTTGCCTAGAGATGAGTTGTGTAGTCCTGGGGGACAGTATGTAGCTTCTTCACATCAGTTTCTACAGCTGTAAAGGGAGTTGCTAATGCTAGTTTATCTTACAGAATTGCTGTGAAGATAAATGGGTTGGTATGTGTAGTCCCTGAACACTGCATCTGGTGTATTTAAGCATTTATAAGCTTTGCTTGATATCGCTGCCTCTTGTTTTGATAAAATTTCACATCCTTTTTTTTTTCTTCAGGATCAAGTGGGAGCTAGTCCCAAGCCTGAATTTGTTCAGTGATGATTCTAGCAGCATGGAAAAATGTTATACTGGAATATCTTGGTTAAGCATTACATTTCTTTCTTGTGACATTATTATAGAAGTCTCCTTTGTGCCTGAACTAAAATTTAAACTATATTTAGTGCTCTGGAATTTTCCCTTAAATTGATTTATTTTGGGCCATTGAGCGCCCCGTTTTGCAGTTGTAAGATAAAGCCTCACTTAAGCTTTTCTACTTCTGCTTCTAAAGAACTGCCTCTGCCTCGCTTTGTGATGTCGAAGAGTGATGGTGAGAAACGGTTTGGGAACCCAGCTGAGCTGCATGGAACAAAGGTTCAGATTCCATACTTAACCACAGAGAAAAATTCTTTCAAAAGAATGGACGATGAGGATAAACAGGTAAAGGTGTCTGATTTGGCACGTTCATTTGATTCTGACCTCGAGGCCTCATGTAGGACAGCCTCTTGTCTGTTGCCAAACTCCCAGCAAATATTGCCATCTGGAACACAATTACAGACTTGGAAGTGAGCCAGAAAAGTTTTCTTGTAGCAAGAAGAAGCTGACACATAGGAATTACTGCTAGCCACCCACTGGCCCATTCGAATCTGCCTGTGTAGAATTGTGTGTGCCTCAAATAGTGCTGTCGATTTAATACTTACTTGATTTATCTAGGTCAGTGGTTTTCTAAGTGGGTTCATTGACATGTAACTTCTAAACAACATGGAAACAAACAACAAAGCTACAACCAAACAGAAGAAATGGTATGTCTAGGAGTTAGCAAGTGTTCCCCTCCAAAAAGAAGCCCCAAAGGAGTTTATGCCCAAACATGGTTGGAAAGTATGTCCTCATATCCAATTCGTATGGGAAAGACTAAGTCAGCCGTGGAAATTTAGAATGTATGTATGTCAACAGGCAGGTTCTACTGTAAAGAGACCTGGAGATCTATGTTTACCTTTTTTTTTTTTAAATCAGGGAATCCTTTCTTGGGAAACACATGTGGAACCGAGTCTCTGCAAATGCTGTTTCCCACTTACAGGCTTGGAAGCAGAATAGGGAGGATGGGCTTTTAAAGTCAGGCCACTGATTGCAGTCATCAGGTGGTGATTAATAAAGACAATAGGATGCCATTATAGTGGGCCTATCAGGAAGAGACAAACAGTCATCGTGATATAACTCATTCTTTTGATAATGAGACATACAGATTATATTCAACAGTGTCTTCTGTAAGGTAAAGGAACATGCTATATTTTAGGAAGAATTGAACCAAGATGTTGTAAAATACAATGAATATTAGATTAGCTTTCATGGTTTACTTTGATGATCTTGGATATTCAGTGTTGCAAGTTTCTTTATTTTATTTAGTTTTTGACACACAGGGTGTATCTATATATCCCAGGCTGGCATCAGACTTGTGTGGTCTTCCTGCCACCTGAATGCTGTTTTAGAGGTGTGCTTCATCATGCCTGGCCAAAGTTTTATGTTTATAGTTATAAGAGGTATATCTCATTTTGTTAAACAACTCTGTGTAAGGTTGCTTTAATCATTTAAGTGGCATATTAGGAAGACACAGGAACTTGTACTCAGTATACTTTGGTATGAGCCTGAACAGTGGTAGATTCCCCAAAAAGTTTCCAGGTCTTATCTCAGATCATGTATTTGTTTTTAAATTAAGGAATCCAATATAGTCTCAGGGTTATAAAAAGCATCATTTTTCTGTTCTTTGGGCACCCCATGCTTGCAGTCTATTAGTAGTCCTTAAAAAATGAGGAGGAGGAGGAAGAAGAGGAAGAGGAGGATGAGGATGAGGACAAGGAGGAGGAGGAGGGTGAGGATGAAAACCAGGAAGCAGGCCCAGTCTGCTTATTTGGCCTAGAGTCCTGCATCACTTTCATAGTTGAGTTGGGATTCCAATTATCCTTGTGAAGGCTTTCATCTATCTTAGTATTTTGGAGCATCTTAGATGGGGTGGCTATGTTTTGGAGTCTCTCAGTGTGAAACAAACAGCTCCTCAACATTTAATTTTGTCTAATAAGCTCTAAGAATACCCACTGTTAATCATTAAACATTTAAAATATAAATTTTATTGAATTTTCTGGATTTATATTTGGTGAATACAAATTCAGTAAATAGGAATCTTAAAAAAGGAAGACTCATTAATTCATTAATTGAATGAAAATGGAATCTGTCCACAATTGAGGTTTATGAATGGTCTCTCATGTGATCAGTATCTTTCATTTTCCAGAGGAAAATATTACTGGGCTAACTGCAAGCATTTCGGGCTGGTATTAGTAATTTAGGGAGCACAGCACTGGCAAGCCTGTATTCTCTGGGTGCCTTTGGAATGAACCTTTTTGCTCTGCTGCATTTTTGAGGAAACATTTCTCTCCATTTGTTAAATCAGCCTGGTCACCAGCCGTAGAGTCACATTTTGCTTCTTAAACTGCAGCTCAGAATGCCAGGCTTTTCCAGTGGTTGCCTCTGAACTCTGCTCTGGTTCTTTGAAGCAGGAAACACAGTCTCCCACGATGTCACCCCTCGCCTCCCCTCCTTCTTCCCCGCCTCATTACCAGAGGGTGTCCTTGAGCCATGGCTACAGCAAACTGCGGAGCGGCACAGAACAGATGCATCCAGGTAAGAGGCGACCAGGGGGCCAGCTGTCACAAGCAATGTCTTAGAGTCTTCTTAATCTACCAGGCTGCAATGCCACCAGCTGCTTAATTTCCTGATTTAATTACTCTTGTCTTTGGAAACATGGCTCAATTTCATTTTATATTCTCAAGCAAAGTTTATTTTAAAAAAAAATGAAATTAAGCATATCTCAGCAATGCTTTGTTTCCTATTCTGGAAGCTAGTTTGTCTTTAGACTTGTAAACAACTATTTAGATGATTTAATATTTCATATTCAAATAGCATTAAAGGAAAGTAGCATGTATAAAGAGGTTATATTTTTATGAGAATTGTTATTTTCTTCTGCAAGGACACTAAACATATTAACACAGTAACTACTTTAATGAAAATTCTTTAAAAATATAACTATGCAAAAAGTAAAAGAGTTGATCTGATCTTTAAGGAGTGGGGACATAAATGAAAATATTGAGCTTTTATGTTTTAGGATAAGGATAAAGGAAATGCTAGTGGTAGCGTTTTGCTGAGAAACATGAAGCATGCCCAGTGATGGGGCTGTGTGCTTGTTCATATTTATGCTTTCCTGGTCATTTCAGGGTAAAATGCGTGAGGTGGTCCTCAGGATGACTTGCAGAGTTGGCTGCCCAGACTGCAATGTGTGAGACTCCATGAATTCACTGCAGTACCTTGTTCTTCTGTGGTTCACATCTCTAGTTTCAGATGTGACCAGTTTAATGTATTCCAGAGCAGAATGTCCTATAGCCCCCTGCCCAATTTGTGGGACATGGTAGAAATGACTCAGTTTCTGCAGGGTTTTGCTGTTTTAGAAAAAAAAAAGCAATGACTTTTAAAGGGTCACAGAAATAAAATGGTATTCTAGGCTGAACTAAAGAGAGGCTGTCCTTTTGCAACGAGAAGCAGGTAGGATATTATGAAAAGAGCTTTGGGTTAGAACCAGAAGGTTGGGTTTGGGAGGCCCCTGAATGACTTTAGGCAAACCCTTGGGCTTCTAGGAACCATGGTTTTTTTTTTTTTTTTTTTTTAACCGTGATGAAGGTTTTAAGATGATTCAGTGGGAATATGAATGCAAACTCATCTGGAAATTACATCCTATGCAATACAAGATGGTGTTCATAATAGATAATTAAAAAGTTCGCCTTAAAATCATCTATCTCATTGGTTAAGACTTCATTTTCCTCTTGTACGTTCCCTTGTATTATTTGCCTTTCTAAAAATAAGTGCAATTGTTTCTTCTATTTCAAATCTAATTTGGCTTAGAAATGAATGTTTAGTCCAGAGGTAAGTCCATCTTTGTTGTATTAACTCAGCCTAGCATTAAGTTCTACGTTTGATAGTCGTTGCCCGTGTCCTCTGTTTCCTGCCCCATCCTCTCATCCTGTGCTAAGTGGGCTCCCGTCCCTGCAGCACTGAAGAGGCAGTCTGCTTCCCTCCTTTCTGGATTCTGAGGAGTTGATGCCAAGGCTCTGTATGTCCTCACTCATTTTTATACTTTCTTTGAAAGTGGTAATATCTGTGTGTGACAAGGTGCACATATTATAAGTATTTAATTTAAATCTTAACAAATGGCTATGCTCATGTGGGTACCACTGACATAAAACCATCCCATTGTCACACGCCTCTTTCCAGTCACACCCCACCCTGAAATGCAGCACTGTTGTGACTTTTATCATTTTTGATTAGTTTTACTTCTAGAACATCATGCAAAGGGATACATGATTCTGCTTGTGTCTGCTGCCTTCTCCTCAATGTAACAGTCAAAATTCCAGATAGTTCCTTTCATTTTATTATTCAGGGGGTTTCTTTGTGAGGATAATCATGGATTAATGGTCCTCCTGTTGATGAACATTTGGGCAATCTGTATCGTTTGACTATTATGAATAAGGATACCATAAATATCTGTTCATTAGTCTTTTTATGACTTACATTGTCATTTCCTTGACACTTAGGAGTAGAATCTTTGGGTAGGGGTGTAAAAACAGCCATAGTTCCATTTTCAAACTGACCTTCAGAGTAATGACATCTTCAGGGTCCTATACAACAGCCCTCTCCTTGGAGAAAGATGATGTGTCTATTTCCATATGAAACCTCTTGAAAAGGAATTGAAGAGTTACTTGGTTTGCTTTTGACTTGCATGTTTTGGGTTTCATTAGATAAGGAAGGGAGTTGAGGCACTAAATGATATGAACCTTTTCCTTGAGTTTAGGTTCTGTTGAGGAGCAAGCCAGATAGCAGATTGCTGCTGGCCTGATTATCAGCTTTGCTGTTCATGTAGCTAAACGGAGCACATTCCTTTTTTTCTTTTTAAATTTTTTTAATCGATATATTTTTTGATTTACATTTCAAATGATTTCCCCTTTTCTGGCCCCTCATTCCCCGAAAGTCCCGTAAGCCCCCTTCTCTCCCCTTGTCTTCTCACCCACACCTTCCCACTTCCCTGTTCTGGTTTTGCCGAATACTGCTACACTGAGTCTTTCCAGAACAAGGGGCCACTCCTCCTTTCTTCTTGTACCTCATTTAATTATGCTTTGGGTATTCCAATTTTCTAGGTTAATATCCACTTATTATTGAGTGCATACCATGATTGATCTTTTGAGACTGGGCTACCTCACTTAGTACAGCCACAGGCAGCCTTGGCCAACCCAGCCTTGCTCCTTAGTAGAAGACAAACCTGTCTCTGTAAAGTGAGCTCCTGTCATACTGAGTTTTCATTGAAGCCTGACTGATAAAACACATCTGTCTCTCCATGTTACTGTCTCTCCATGTTACGATCCCTATAGGTAAGGGATTTGAGCTTAGGTTCACATGGAACCTTCTTCCTCTATGAGTCTCCTTTGGGTGGTCGATGGGCCGACCTCTCTGTTATGGGAAGTACAGTTCCATGGGGTTCATTAGAACTTACAAGCACTAGGTTCCTAGCTATGCTTTGGCTTATTGTGCTTAAAGCTTTTTGGTAGGGTTCAGTTGGTATGAAGTTGTACTTCCATCAACATGGAAAAAAATCTGAATTGTCAGAGGAAAATACTTGCGTACAAGTTGAAATTTACTTTGAAGCCTCAGACTATGCACTATCTATGAAATTCTCTTTTGTAGATTTACATTTATATGTATTCCTAGTAGGTTCTGAAATGCACTAAATGCGTTGCCAGGCAATCATTTAGATATTTTAATCTGTTATAATTTGGTGTTCTAGTTGCTGGGAAGAAATGCAAAATGTAATTGTGAGCCTGAATGGTTTGTTGCTTTCTTTGTTCCTCCCTCCCTCCCTCCCTCCCTCCCTCCCTCCCTCCCTCCCTCCCTCCCTCCCTCCTTCCTTCCCTCCCTCTCTCCCTCCCTCCCTCCCTTCCTCCCTCTTCTCTTTCTTTCTTTTCTTCTGCCCTGTCCTGTTCTGTTCCTTTCTTTTCTCTACTTTTTTTTTTTTTTTTTGAGAGAGAGTTTTGTGAGTACCAGTCCGGCCTCCTGCCTGCTAAGCTTACAGGTGCACCACTGTCTGTTTAGTGTTCTTGATGTGTTATTGTTGTACATTCTTTATTTTAAAACTATCGAACCATGCTAAATGTGGTACCCATAATAGCCACCTCTGCTTGCCACCCAATTTTATTTATAAGTTACAGAAAGAAGCAGTTTATATATTTATATATTTTAAGTCCTCAAAGTGTTAGCCCACAGAGATGAGAAATGGTTTCATTTTAGGTGATAATTTCCCCTTTCTGTTGGAAGTGGTTATATTTAATTGTCTTACCATATTGGCAAGGCCATTATTATGTGTTCTGGAAAAAAAGGAATACAGAATATCATCCATTATTGTGGTTTAGAAACTTATTTTAAAAGTAGCAAACTCATTTAAAATATTTTGGTTATTTATTTGTAGAATAATAAATATATAATACATTTATTCATTTTTATATGCTTGGTTTTACATTCTGTACAACAAGGAAGATAACCATTTATTTTTATAGGAAATTATGTTAAGTTTTAGTGTTCTAAGTTCATATTAATTTTCTTCAGGGGTTATATGATTAATTGAACACATTTAAATAGGGAGGTATTTATAAATTATAACTATATTTTGGTATTTATAATTTTAAAAGAATTACAAGTTTCACTTTTTATTTTTTAAAAAAATCTAACCTTTATTTTTATGTTATGTTTGCTAGTGTTTTGCCTGCATGTAAGTCTATATACCAAGTACATGTGGTGCTGGTGGAGGCCAGAAGAGGGTATTGGATCCCCTGGAACTGGAGTTATAGGTAGTTGTGAACTACTATATGCATGCTGGGAACTGAACCTGAGTCCTCTAGAAAAGGAAACAGTTCTTTTAAACCACTAAGTCATCTCTCTAGCCCTCAGAAAATCAAATTTAAAAAAATCATTTTAGTACTGGAGAGATGGCTCAGCAGTTAAGAGCACTGACAGCTCTTCCAGAGGTCCTGAGTTCAATTCCCAGCAACCACATGGTAGCTCACGACCATCTGTAATGGGATCTGATGCCTTCTTCTGGTGTGTCTGAAGACAGCTACAGTGTACTCATATACATAAATAAATCTTTAAAAAATGATTTTAAAAAAAGAGTACTGACTGATCTTCCAGAGAACCTAGGTTCAGTTCCTAGCCCCACACTGAAGCTTGCAGCTCTCTGTAACTGCAGGGCTGGGGACTCCAGTGCCCTTTTCTGGTCTCTATGGGCTTCAAGCACACACATGTTGTAAAACATGCATGCAGGTAAAACATCCAAACACTCAAAATAAAATGATCCTTTTTAATATGTATTGATGATATGTATAAGCATAAAGCCCACATCAGATAGGCAGTGCATTCCAGCTTCAGACTCAGTTTCCTTTCCATAAAAAAGTTATAGTGTAGTTCCTGTGCCTAATTGGGAGGGATGAAATGCACAATTCAATTATGGGGAAATAGTATTTTGGATTCCTGAGTTTTCTACTTGACGTACAGTTGAATTTTATTTGTTCCTAATTTATTTTTTTTTAAACCCAAGGTTATTTTTCCCTTTTACTTTTCTCTCCCCAAGTTAATATAAACTTTGTTTAAATACAGAATTAAATTGGTAAAAGGATCAATGATGTCTGGATTCATTGTTTTTTTTTTTAAGTGATAGGGGATCTAGTGGCAGTAGTGTATGACATGCTTCAGTTTTGACCCCACTAGAAGAAAAGGAGGAGGAAGTCAGAATAGCCCATCAGCCGTTCAGGCCAAGTACAGCCCGTCCCTAGATACAGTTTATAAGGCTGGAGGTGCTGAGTATTCAAATCAGGCCTTTGTTTAATTCTCACCTACAGCCAAGTATTCATTTTAGGCTAAAATCACATCCTTCAAAACCATGAATGAACACAAAAGTGAGCTCCGCTATTTCAGGTCATTGTCCAAGATTACTTCCGCCCTAACAAAACCCAGCAACAAACACTGAATACTTGTGGTATGGCTCATTTCTACTATTGACTCACTCTGAGGTTCTCACTGCATCACCCTCTTGCCTTAGTCCTAACCTTAACCTGATGTGAATACTTTTAGTCTTGTCATGGTATTGGTTAAATGTCTTAAGATTGTTAAGTGAAATTATAGAGGTAAGAGGATAAAGATTTGAGTCTTAGGAAGCTCTCAGATTATATGTTCCAATTCCTTTATTACCTTTTTCTTGAAAAGCACATGCTACATCAGCTCTGAGTGTGAAATGATAATTTTGTAATAGAATCTTTGTATACCCTGCTAGCATTCTTTCTTGTTTTTCAGCTGCATATGAAATTAGGCAGCCCATTGGCCAGCCTGAAGTATCCTCATCAGAGGGTCCAGGAGCCAAACCCTCTCGTCGGCAGGCATCTCTTATTCGGGTAAGTGATGATGTGGGCCCACATCAATGACAGAATTGGGAGGAAATTTATACTGTGGAGAAATAGCATTTAGGGATGGAGATACCGCTCGGCAATTACAAGCATTTGCTGCTCTTGTAGAGGATTAGTGTTCAGGTCCAAGTACCCACAGAGACAGCATACAACTACCTGTAATTTCAACTCCAGGGAGTCCAACACCATCTTCTGGATTCCATGGATAGCTGCATGCATGTGCACATACCCATACACACTATATATGCATACACTTACTTAAAGATAAAAATAACTATAGAAAAACTCTCAAAGAAATATGGCATTCAAGATCATTAATTATCTTACAGTTAGTCTATGAAGTGAGGGGCTTCATTTTGATATATTTTTTTCTTCTGTTGGGTAGAGTGAGACAGGGTCTCACCAAGATCGTCTCAAACTGCGTGTGTATCTAAGGCTGAACCTTTTGCCTTCACCTCCCAAGAGTTGAGATTGCAGGCATGGTCACCATGCCTAGCTTCACTGTGATATTTCACACACACATATATATATAAATCTGTGTTTGTATACCCCATGACCCTTTCCTGTCCCCTACATCCATACTGAGTTTCTTCCTTCCAAATACTCATCCTTCTGCTTTCCTGTCAAATATAGTTCATTGTTTTCTATGGAGGAGCATGGCTTTTTGATTATTCTATATTTTGCTTCAAGAAAGGTATAAAACTACCTCTTTATTAAAAAATTACACTTTTTTTGCCTGTGTATTTTGATTTTTCGTTTGTTTCTATCCCTTTTAGTCTCTTGAATAAACTAGAGCTCTTGATCTTCGGTGTCTCTAAAGCCTCCCTACCCCTTTATTTACTTAATCACGGGGCACCTTCTTCAGCTGAGCTTCATGTTTTCTATAGCAGCTTGTCTCGTGTTTGCCCTGTTTTTTATTACTACTTGTTTAATGCCTAATTAACTGTTTTCCATTTACTGTGTGTGTCTCCAATTATGTGGTAAGCATTTGAAAGGCTGCAGTAGTTCTGTATTCTCAGTGCCTCAGACAATGCCATTTGAATAGCAATCTGTGTAAGTATAAGCAAGTAGTATTTCCTACATGTAATCTATAAACTATTATGGCACAAACATAATGTTATTAAGTTTCTTCTGGTCACATCATAACTTAGATACTTTCAGCTTCTAATTCTCTAGTGTCTTCCTTCAGATAAACAGCTCTGTTTCCCCCCCCTACATTCAGAGCTGTTGTCTTGTGTAGTATATCTAAGTTCTTATATGGAGAAAGTATAATATTAAAGAAAGGTGTGTGTGTGTGTGTGTGTGTGTGTGTGTGTATGTGTACATGGGGAGAAACTATCAAAAAGGTAGGTTTACTACTTAACATGAAAGACAAAAGGAAGTGGGTGGTGGTTTGTTTCAATTATGGAACTCAGGAAGAAGGACCATTTCTGCACAGGTAGCTCTACTTAAAATAGAAGAGTAGAGTCAGATACTCCCACAGAGAAGTGGGCTGCTAGTTTAGAAGAGAATAAACAGTCTGTAGAAGACCCTTGAGTTCAGTGAATGGCTTCTGGTCATAGGACACTGTTAGACATGACGAAGTACTCAATCTTAAAGCAGTGTGCTGTTTGCAAAAGGTCTCTAAAAGATAGCAATTAAGCTGTATGTGATATATTTAATGTTTCCTATAATTATACACTCTAGGCACTGCTGTCCCTATTAGTATAGATGGATAGCTGAGAGAGGTCAAGTTGCAAGTCTGAGATTCATACCTAGTATATGGCAGAGCCAGAGTTTGAGTCTAGGAGAGTTCAGTATCAAAGCCTGCACATTAACCACTTAGTTCAACATTAAAGTTCTATATTACATGAAGGCTAAATTACATCATAAACAAACACTAGGTATTATAATATCACCTCTGTGGTGTGTGTGTGTATGCTGTGGTGTGTGTGTTGCTGGGGTTGGACTCCATGGCTTTGCCCATGCCAGGCAAAAACTCTGCACTACATCTTCATCCCAAATGCTTTCTTGAAAGTGTTACTTGAGAGAATACCTGTCAGGAGTGTCAGGAGTTCAAGGTGATCCTTGAGCACATAGTGCAAAGTCAACTTCTAAAATTCAAGACCATAACTCAAGAAAAAAGAAGGAAGAAAGAAAAGAAAAAGAAAGACATTCTCCTTTAAGGTCAATACAGATGAGATTTACCCTCAAGTTGTAATGAAAGATTGTTTCTTCAGCTGAGCCCCAGATGTAATACTTGGCTATGTTTTAGAGATCCCATGGTATAAAAATATGTGCCTTTAAACATTAGAACCACACAAATTGGGGAGGCATGTTTACATTAGGGAAGGGATTTGGAGGGATTCCTCTCAAAACTCTCCAAGGTGTGGCCTGCAGGTTCCTGCAGAGTATGTTCTATTTCTGTAGAACTCGGATCAAATTTAGCAGTGAATCTTCAGCTTCACAGGGCTAGGATGGGGCTCACTTGACCCTTCTCACCAAGCCCCCTGGAAGCAAGCCATGATCCCTAATTTGGATTGGTGATCTGTCTTCTAATCTCTAGGTTTCCTTTCTGCTCAGAAATACGCTTCTTGAGCCCTTTACTTGATAAATAGTGAATACCTATAAAGTAGCATATACTGTATTAAATTATGTATGCCATCAATAGGCCCCACCCTTGTGGAACTTTCAGGCTATTGTAGGACAGAACTATTAATCAAGCCACCACAAAGACAACATATGGTTATAGCATATGATATGAATGAAAATTATGCTGTACTTTGAAGGTGAAAAATGGCAGCAGACTATAACCTAGACTTGCAGAGAGGTTAGTCAAAGAAGGCTTCTTTAGGGAGTAACATATAGTTGAAGTGGGAAGGATAACAGGAGTATTAGCCGGGTAAGGAGGTAAGGATGAGGAACAGTAAGAAAGCACATAGTGTCTTGTGCATGTGTAAAGACATTATGTACTTAGAATTTTGTGCACATGAACTCAGTGCTCACAGCTGTCTTCTGGGATAACACTTTAGCTCCATTTTAGATGACAAAGCCTATGGTGTATATGTTTTATTGAATTTTCCAAAGATCACAGTGGATGGGATGGGCTAGAGTTCAAGTACTGGGCACCCTCCCTCAGCTGCTGGCTCAGGAACTGGATGGAAGATGGTAATGTCATCTGCTAAGCAAGGAAGCACTGGAAGAAACAGTGGTTCTGGGAAAAAAATCCCAGCTGTAAGTTCAGTGTTGGATGCCAGGGATGGAGATTTTGAGACAGCCCAGAGGAGGTGAACAAGAGTTCTGTGTTTCTATGGGTCTGAATTTTGGGGAGAGCTGAGGCTGGATATAGGTGTTTGGCAGCAATTAACTATTGGAAGCACAGGAAAAACAAAACAAAATAAAACAAAAAAGGTTCTGCCTAGGTCCAGTCTGATTTGACATGACCTGGAACAAGTTTCTTCCTTTTTTTTTTTTTTTTGTTGCATTGACATCATGGTATGGATTTAGCAATATATCCCAGCAGTATGCCAGCCTGACTCTCTCAATGTTTGTTTGTTCTCCCACCACCTGTTGGAAGCATGGCCTTCTGTTCAGTATGATAGCAAGGGACCTTTCTTGCCCAGGATAGCAGTCTGTGGTTTTTGTGTTGGGTATATTTTCCTTTCTTCAGCTCTTAGGTTTCCTTATTGTGCCTGTCAGTCTGGTTTGGCTGGACTCCATGTTACAGAAAGCAAAATGCCAATTTGAATTAGTCATGGAGATGTGATTTGAAGTGAAGGTTCTTGGTGGTGGGGGATTAATATTTATTGGGTATAGTGCTAAGCTAGTTGGGGTGACTAATTCCCCTCATGGTGCCATGTCCCTGTGCTGATGACAGTCTATTCTCTTTGTTCTAGCTTTATTTGTGACCTTCTGTTCAAACCTTTCCTGCAAACAGTGTGGTATTGAAGCCATAGTTCAGTTCGCTGGTAAAGTGCCAGGTTAGCATAGCAAAACCACATCTTTCATTCCACAGCACTTCCTAAGCTGGGAGCAGTAGTGCACAGTGGGAAGAGCAGCCCCAGCCAGCTCCCAGCATACCTGGACTATATCATGAGACTCCGATTTCAAATCACTGCCAACACCATAAATAAGTTAGAGGGGGCATGACCTCAGGGTCCTAGTGTAGGTCTTTAGGGACCCATGGCCAGTGCTATTATAGCCCATGGGTTTAACATTTTGGAGGTGTTTATGCCAAATTAAGCTTCTATACTTTGGAATTGTTAGTCTTTTTCCTTAATATTTTAGTCACCTTTTTGTTCAAAGAATAGAGTTTCTTTTTCCTCATTAAAGTTTCAGACACTGTTTTGGTGAGTGGGAGTTTTGAAATAAATCGCAAGTTTTCTGTTTTACCTGTTATCAGATCTTCAGAAGTCATTTGTGGTTTGCTTTTCTCATAAGCCAGTCTGGACATCTTGCATGTAGATTATGATTCAGTCTGCATAACATTTAGAACTACAAGTCCTGCTTCCACTTGGTTCTGTTGTTTACTAGGAGTGTTGAAAACCACATTGGGTATAAAGTCTTGGTTCTATGGCTACCTTTGCTGCAATATCTTACTGCCCACCCCTAATGCTGTGATCCTTGAAATCACTTGCCTTGTTACTGTTCTTTAGCTAGTAGAATGTGGTGTCAGTGTACCACCATCTGCCAGTCTTACCTAGATGGCTCCCTGTGACTTTCAACTGATGGGCCTTCCTTCCAGAAGAGCTCGGAGCCTCACTCTCCTTGCTCCACCACCCATTACCAGGAACCAGAATGGTGGTCATTGCCTTTGATTCCTCCTTCATCCCTCAGGCTCATTCCGCCATCAAGTGCTGAGCTATCTATGTGTGAGAGATTCTTATCTGTCTTGCTTTACATGGTCTAGGCGATTATCAGCTGTCAGAGGATCTGGGATCTTAACTCCTACCCTGCCGCCTTCTAGCCCTCATCCTCTTGCAAACAGTGTGCTTTGGGGGGGGGGGGAATTGGGTGGTGGGAGATGGGTGGGTGGGTGGAGGATCTATGTAGCCTGGCCTGAGATGGAATTTTCTGTATAGACCAAACTGCCCTAGAACTCGGCAATGTGTCTGTCCCTGCCTCCCAAGTGTTAGGATTAAAGGCATCTGATACCGTGCTTGGAAACAATAGAGACCCGAAAAATACAAACAGGCAAGAGCTTTAACTATTATACAATGTGTACATGTGTTGAAACTCTGAGTGCCACTCATTATTATGTGCACATGTTCCATTTTTAGGCTCAGTTAAAAATCCATTTAGTTATCTCCTTCACAGCTGCTCATCCTGTACCGACTTTGGCCTGTCACTGCTCATGGTTCTTGCTGTGTCATCCCTGGGCTCTTGAATTGCTTGCTCTCTGCTTTCCTCTTCTGCCACAACAGCTCATTACCTCGCCACGGCTCAGCAACTGCTCCTGGTCCTTTCTCAGGCAGTCAGCATTTCTAGTGGGACCGTTATTCTTTATTTACTTCTACCTTTGCCTCCTTTGTTCTTCCTTTGTCTGAATTCATCTTTGCTTTTTTCTTCCAGGGACAGCATGAAGTATGAGGGGTTTCCTACTGTGCTCACGTATATGTGATGTCTGCAATTTTCCATTTATTGCTCAATTATATATTTATCTGTGAAACTCAATCAGATGACTGGGAGCCTTATCATTATGGTTTTCCATCTTAAAGGCAACTAGACTTCTTTATATTGTCCCCAGAACATTTTATGCACACACAAATAGAAGTATGTGTGTATTTGCATTCATTTATTAATTCAAACATTGTTCTCTCATTTTATTTTTTTAACCCAAATTTAGGAAGACTGATTTGGCAAATGAAATTTCCTTGCAATTACTAATGAAACACAATTATCTTCTATTTTAAACAAAATCAGCCTCACTTTTGAAACCCTAACCAAGCCTGCTGTCCAGTGTCTTATGCTGGAGGTCAGAACATTCCTGTGTTGTAGAGAACAGTCAGAGTTCATCACTATTCTTCTTAGATAAAATAAGAGCAAACAGAACTTGGAGTCTTTTAGATGCTTGCCATTGCGCTTGGGTTTGGGCGTTATCGTTTTGGTACTATAAATGTTGTACCAAACTGGTATGGCAGAATATGCTAGCAACATGTTCATGTAAAAGTTTGTAAACAGAAAAAACACTTATCGCATGTAGTTATGTATTTGTTTCCCACTGAGTTTAAAAATTTTGAGCCTTGTTTCTCCCCTACCCCTGAGATTTCACTTTAGACACTCAGGGACAGAAACAGATTCTCCCTAATCCTTGAGCCCCTTGGAATAGTTCTTAAGAGTTAAAGCAAGCATGTAGGATGAAAAAAGAAACACTCATAAGTCTCTGTTGGAATGTTGTTGGCGTAGGTCAGAAGAGAATTGCTTGTGCCACAGGTAAATTATTCCTGTAATACTTTTGATGAGAATTAAAAGAAACATTCCTTTGGGAAGGCCAACATGACACTGAGGTCATTGTTTGGGTTTTTTCTTTTTTGTGCTATAGAAATTATTTGTGGGTGGATTGGATCAGGATTCTGGCAAGAGGAGTAGAGCAGAACATAGGCAATGGCTGAAAACAGGATCAGACCAGGGGCATAGATAAGACACATTAAGCAAGGTCTCTGTCACTGGTTAGCGTAGGAAGTGGCCCACAAGGCAGCTTTGGGCCATACGAACTCACTCAGCTTTTCAGAGGTTCATTGAGGAGTCATTAGTCTCTGTGTAGAAAACTGCTCCTTAGGTGTTCAAATTTAGGTTGTGGGCATGTGTAGCACTTGAAAGAGGTTAGGGACCCAAGTTTCTTTTCCACTCCATAGGAACATCAGGTCTGTAGGCAATGGGAATCTCTTATTTATATGATTATGCCAACAAGGTTGATTTACTTAGTATCTTAGTCAGTATTCTATCACTGTGAAGAAATACCATGACCACAGCACCCCTTATTTTAAAAGTCGTTTAATTGTAGCTTGCTTACAGTTTCAGAGATTCACCCCACTGTCATCATGGCGGGTTGCACACAGGCAGACATAGTACTGGAGAAGTAACTGAGAGTTCTATATACAGATGCATATGCATTAGGGAGAGAGAAACAGTGGACTCCAAATAGGTTGTTTTGAAACTTCAAAGCTTACCCCCACTGACACACTTCCTCCAACCAGGCCAGACCTCCTAATCCTTTCAAATAGTACCACTCCCTGGTGAAATATTCAAATCTATGAGTCTGTGGTAGCCATTATTATTCAAAGTGTCACACTTAGTTTATGAGTATAGCTTAGGGTCATCTGTTATTAGAGATAGGAAGTGAGTGTCTCTGTCTTTATTTAGTTCTCTCCCTCTACTTAAAGCAGAAGAGGGAGGAAGAGAAAGTATATGTGTTTGAGGAAAGAGATGTACACTTGGTTTGATTTTTTTTATAGTTATATATGTCCTCATTCTTGACTTGGGACATTGTTTACCAGATTCACTCTCCATTTTATTTCAAACCCTAGCTATACATTTTTGCTATTCCTAAGGAATAATGAGGTTTTTGTGTCTGATGTATATTTTACCTCACTGTATCTACTCTAAAGCCTATGGATAATTACATGGCACGGTGACCATAAGGAGGACTTGTTTCCTTGTAGTAGCAAGTCTTCTGTCTACTTGTTTCCTTTGCTCATTTGTAGTTCTTTTTCTAGTTTTCTAGCCATTATTCTTGGGTAAAGAATTATTTTACTTCAAATGATTTAGAAGTTTTTTCTTAACTGAAAGCTTAAAAAAAACTTTGTATTCCTTAGTAAATGCTCATTATATGACCATTCTTCTTCTTTTTAACACAGACGCTACACAAATCATAGTACAATGCTCATGCCTACATGTTCCTCTCTGTGCTATAACCAGAAGAGTGTTTTAGTATTCCCAGGTACAGTTAGCCTTAAATATCTTAGGCTGAAAATGTGTGTCTTTAAGAAGGCAACAAGAACAGTTCTCCCAATACACATCATCTTCAAAATGCATTCTGTCTTTTTTTAATTGCTATATTTTGGTACAGGCGTATTGTTCCTTGTTAATATCCTGTATTTAGATATACAAATTGCACAGAACACAGTTAAATTCCTCTGTATAACTGAAAGAAAAGTACTTTAACATAGATGCTAAACAAAACACAGTACAATGTGCAAGCCTGTGTGTTTTTCTCTGTGCTAGTGAACAGAAGAGTGTTTCTTTTAGTATTACCATTTATAGTTAGCTTAAAGTATCTTAGGTGGAAAACAATGTGTTTTTAAGAAGAAAACAAGCACCTTTCTTCCAATACCCATCTTCTTCAAAACACATTCAGTATGTTCTGGCTTTGGAATTGCTTCATTTTGGTATAGGAGTACTGTTCCTCATTATTTTCCTGTATTTTCTTTCGTTTTTATTGGCTGTTTTATTTATTTACATTTCAAATCTTATCCCCTTTCCTGGTTTCCCCTATGGAAACCCCCTATCCCATCCTCCCTCTCCCTGCTTCTATGAGGGTGCTCACCCACCCACCTGCTCACCTACTCCCTCTTCCCTGTCCTGGCATTCCCCTACACTGGGGCATTGAGCTTTCACAGGACCAAGGGCCTCTCCTCCAATTGATGTCTGACAAGGCCATCCTCTGCTACATATGCATCTGGAGCCATGGGTCCCTCCATGTGTACTCTTTGGTTGGTGGTTTAGTCCCTGGGAGCTCTGAGGGTACTGGATGGTTCATATTGTTGTTCTTCCTATGGGGCTGCAAACCCCTTCAGCTCCTTCAGTCCTTTCTCTAGCTCCTCCATTGGGGACCCCACACTCAGTCCAATGGTTGGCTGAGAACACCCCCCTCTGTATTTGTTAGGCTCTGGCAGAGCCTCTCAGGAGACAGCTGTCTCAGGCTCTTGACAGTTTGTATTTCTTGGCGTGTGCAATAGTGTCTGGGTTTCTTGAAAATTACTCTATTTGCTTTGTTTCTTTTCTGGTAGTCATCTTCAATAGAAAAAGCAAAATTGTTTTTATTATAAGATGAGAATACTAAAGAAATATTGGGTTACTGAATGAAAACTCCAGGTAAGTGCATACCTAGGAGAGAAGCTGAAGATATTAACTCAGCAATTATTAGAACTGATCAGAGTATTGCCTTAAGGCCTGAAAGCATTTATATTTAGACAGTGGGTAATGAGGGATTGGTAACAAATAATAGCCATAGATTTAATGGTATTGTAACTGGGTGGTTAGACTACAGATAAATGTAAATGAGTGCATTCTGTTCATGGCATTAAAGCTCTCCCATGAGATATGAGGTATTACATTGAAGTAAGCCTCAGTACTGAAGTAAGAGTACAGCCAGAACTTTCTGAGGGATAGTTAGGGTGCACATTGGTTTGATAGCTAGAAGCTCCTCAGATACAGTGTTTTAGATATAGCTGCAAACACCTGTCTGAATGCTGGTCTTAGACAGCACTTTATAAAAGTAGAACTAAGAGTGGTGTTCGTTTTTGATTTACTCTCAGGACTCTGGCCTTAGTTATAGACTAGGCTGTTGATATGTAAGCCTCGTTTAGAAGGATACCATTTTAGCCTTTCGCCCATCTGTATTTTTGTGAGGTGAACAGTAGTATCATGGTTTCTGTCTCAACAGCAGTCGTGACTACTGGCTGAGTGTATATTTGGTGGCAATGCTGTGCTTGGCCCTTCCAGCCTTTCCAACAGTCTTGCACAGTAGTTCTTATATCCATCCATTTGGAAATCTTAGAAAGTTGCTTCTGTGAGTCAGCACATCCCAGGGTACATTGAGGAATGACAGACTTGTTCTTTCAAGGCACTGTAACCAAGTTGAGGAGATGAGTTCAAGTCATACAATCTCATTTATGTATGTGGAATTGAAAACAGAATCACTGGAAAGATAAGGAGTGTTTTAGTGGCATGGAACAGAAAAATACAACATAGGGCTATAAAGGGAGGAGAGGCTTCTCCAAAAAACTGATGCTAGAACTCAGCTGTGAAGCATGAGGTGGGGCATAAGTTGACTAGGCAAGGATGGAGCTGTGATATGAAGAGAGGAATCTTTCTTTCGTGTTGTGGCTAGACCCTTGACAAGAGGCATTCACTGGGTAGGTTCTATTTTTTTTTAATTTTATTTTTTTTACAGTCCCGTCATTATCTGCCTTCCCACAGTTCCTCATCCCATACCTCCTCCTCCTATCTCCAAGAGGATGCCCTCCTTGCCAGGCCTCCCCACTCCCTGGGTCCTCAGGTCTCCCGAGGGTTAGGTTCATCTTCTCTCACTGAGGTCAGGCCAGGCTGTCTTTTGCTGTATATGTGTCAGGCCTCAGACCAGCTGCCTGGTTGGTGGCTCACTATCTGAGAGATCTCAGGGGTCTGGGGTAGTTGAGACTGCTGGTCTTCCTATGGGGTCACCTTTCTCCTCAGCTTCTTCCAGCCTTTCCCTAAATCAACCACAGAGGTCCCTGACTTCAGACCATTGGTTGGGTATAAATATCTGTGTCTGTCTCAGTCAGCTGTGTGTTAGGCTTCTCAGAGGGCAGCCATGCCAGGTCTCTCTCTGTAAGCACACTATAGCATCAGCAATAATGTCAGGCCTTGGAGCCTCCCCTTGAGATGGATCCACTGGGGTGGGTTCTTAATTGCAGAAAACAGGAACTCCTTTGACTAGTTTAAGCAAAAGTGCTTCATAATAGACAGTATGGATAGCTTATTAAATCTTTGAAAGACCCAAAGAAAATCTAAGCCTATAAAAACAATACCTCCAGTCTCACAGATAAGCTTGGCTGGTACTGGAATCTTGCCTCAGCCACAGTCAGACAGCTACAGGGTTAGGAAATTCCGCCATTGTTTCACTTCTACTACCATACTGCATGACATCAGCAAGCCACATTGAAGGCCCTGCTCACCCCTCCTTTCACCCTGTAACTTGGATTTGAATCAGGTTTCCATGGGTGTATTTGTTTGGTGGATCCCTTGTCCCATCTGAACTCCTAGTACCAAGTGTTTAGGCATTGCTGCTCTTTTACTAGGCAACCTGTGCAGCACAAGAAGGGATAGAATGTGCTTTGAGTGAGCCAGTCTGCTACATATCACAAGGAGAACAGACACACTTGAACTAAAAGCTGGTGTGACCACAGCCTGGAGTGGGAGGGGGTGATACTGAAGAGCAACGTAGGGCTCTATGGGCTTTGGGATTGCCTTTTGTGTGTGGGAAGCAGGTGGCTTAGAAATTAAGTTGTTAATAAGGGCCCATCCCAAATTTGAACACCTGTTTGCATGCTTATGGAACCTGAACTGTACAGACCTTCAGTCTGTAGCCTAAATCTCAGAAGTATTTCTTGTTCTTAGCCTGAGTTCTTGGAGCATCTGTTTCCCGTCTGGCCTTGGGCTCTCTTGAATGTAAAAGGGAGAACATCCTGGCAAAGACAGGCAAGGTAGACGTGACCTGACCTACAGGGATGGAGGTAGAGCATTGTTAACGGTGCTTTTGAAAGTCTGTGACCTTAACAGAGTTTCATCTTACTGCTGATTTCTTATTTTCTCCTGATCTTCTCTTCTAAGCATCGAGAAAAAACACAGCAGTCGTAAAGGGCATCTTTCCATCTAGAGAAGTAGACCTTGGCTTCTTATGTAAGAATTGAAGAGGTTACTAAGAAGTGTTTTTTTCTATTTTTTTTTAAAGAAGTGTTTCTTATGTTCATCAAAATACCTTCAGTGTTACATATGAAAATAACAATAAACTGATTGACTATATTCATGGTAGCCTATCTTCCAGATTCTTTCAATATGTGAAAACATGCCAGATGCTGCTCACATACAGAAATTATGTGCTTAAAAGAGAGGTTTTCTGAATAATCTAATAGTCTACCAACTGTAATCTGAAACTATATCAGATGATGGGGAGGGTATAATGCTAATATAATCATTCACATCTCAAAGTAAGATCCTTGACCTACAATACTTTCTGAAAAGGAAGCAATTCCTTATTGTAGGATGGGTGGATAGGTAGAAAGAGATAACCATAGAGCTCAGTGACAAAGATTTCATGTTTTGCCTCTTATTTCTTGGCATGTGGTTTTGGTAAACTACTTCATTAATCTAATCCCCAGTTTCCTATTCTGCAAATTGGAAATAATAGGTCCTACTTTACAGAGTTATTACAAGGATGAGAATTGATGTATTAGATACTTATAGTGTCTACCATCTAGCAAAGTGGTAAATATATGTTGGCAAACATTCACTTATGTTCATGGGGATAGATTTCTTATATTTGAGAATTTCATATATGCATATAATGTATTTTGATAAAATCTACCTCCTTTTTTTCTCTCTAGTTTCTTCATATGTCACACCATTATTTATTATCAGTTTTATATACTTTAAAAAATCCCATTGAATCCTTTATATGTACATGGGTGAAGGGCAGTCTACTGAGGCATGGGTTTCCAAGAAAGCTGCCCCTCCCTCCCATAGCAGCCATCACTTACCAATAGCTCCTCAGCTCGGGATAGGACTTCACAAGCTGGGATTTTTAGCTGGCTTGATTTTGTATAGGTATTCATGTAGTCACAGGTGCCATGAATTCATGTGTGCAATGACACTGTCATGTCAGACAAACGTGGATTCACTTCAGATGTCTACTACCTCTGGGTCTTATGTTCTTTCTATCTCCCTCTTCCATGATGATCCTTGAGCCTTGGAGACTGGGGGTGTGCTATACTTATCCATTTAGAGCTGAGCATTTCATAGTCTTGTATTCTTTATACACTGATCACATATGGGTCTCTGTAGTAATCACCAACTACTGCACTAAGAAGCTTTTTCGATGAGACTCAAGAGCTAGACTAATCTAGGGAGCAGTTTATTATCATATTCATTTAGCAGAATAATAATAGTATTAGGTTTTCCCCTAGGGCATATGACCTAGCTAGCAATAGATTTTTGGCCCAGTTAATGGTACCACATATGAGTTCTGTCTTATGGAATAGCTTTTAAATCCAACCAGAAAGTGGTTAGCTACTCCTATAGGATTATAGTGTTCTTGCTTCTATAAACATCAGTGGGTGTATCTTGCCAGACTAGTATTTCTGTGAACTTTAGGTTATCTTTAGAGCTAGCAACTGTATACTATACATTAGGGTCAGAGAGATTTCTGTAGTTTAACATTAACCTAAGCTGGTAAAATTTGAGTCCTAAATTACTTTTGAAAATTAAGGCAAAAAGTAGTTTTTGTATTGTTTCTGCTAAGGCTACAAAGGAACTTCAGTCTTAAATTGCTCTCCCTTCATTGGTGGAATGGCTAAACTCTTAAGTCAGCAGCATGTATAAGAGGCCTTCAGAGTAGTCTTATTTTGTAAGCAGAAATGTTCTATGGATGCAACAGGATACACACACTCTTTTACCATTCTGTCACACAATATTTCTTTGTAATTCATATTTATTCATCTTTGTGTGATTTTTTAAAGGTACTTGGAGGCTAAACTTTATTTTGGGGTATTTTATGAAAAGTACTTTTTAATAAGTCTTTGATGTCTCTTTCATTACAAACAGCACGTTTTTCCTGGATATAATAACTTGCAGCACCAAATATTTGCATTTCATCTGAAACAAAATCAAGGAATTGAATGTTTTAAATATAAGCAAATATAATTCTCCTGTGTCCGGAGAAACCGTATAATGTGCCATATGTTTGTAGATTGTGTAGACAGATGTGGAAGAACGTTCTTTCTCCTCATGTTCTTCTTTGTTTTTCTTTTTGGAGACAGAGTTTCATGTAGCTCAGGCCAACCTCAAACTCACTGTGCAGCCGAGGCTTGTTTTAAACTCCTGGTCTATTTGGATCAACCTCCAGAGTGTTGGAATTATAGAGATGTACCATTACCCTGGTTTCTCATATTTTTTTTTCTTCAAAATACTGGAAAAACTCAAAATTGGCATCAAGTAGCAAATATCTCTGCCCAGCCAACTAAACCAATGGAACTGGGGTTGAACAGGCAGGCTCATTAGGATGGACTTGAAGGAAGAGCCTTTCCTGGTTCTGGCTTCTGCTTGAGTAGCTGAGTCTCCACAAAATGCTTACTCCTATTTCTCAGTACCCTTGGTCCTTGCTAATTTCTTGTAGGTAACTGAACTTTCAAGTCTTTATTCATAACAGTATGTTACTTGTTATGACTAATTTGGGGGTTGCCTTAGAGCTGGTGGACCTATGTATCTGGGTCCCGCAGTAAGCTGACCCTTCGTCACTGATGAAGAGGCACTGAATTACAATTGCAGTTCTGGAGTGGGTCTTCCGTGCTGATGGCTATGTGGGTTTTGTTCTCTTTCATTTCTGTTCCAGCCCTTCTTACCTGTAAGCCAAATTTGTCTCTGGCTTCAGTTGCTCAAATGGTTGTAATGGTTCTTCCTTGTCTTTAGTCTTCACTGAGTCAATTTTAGTGAAGTGATCCCTCTGTGACTTGGAATCTGATTATTTGATTGTCCTGTTGAATATTATCTGTGGTTCCTACTATCTTCTAGATATACTCTTAAGTCTGTTAACTATGAGCTCTGCTTTCCACTTGGACCAGATTGAGGCAACTACACCCATGTCCCTGCTGCACTGGAAGTGTTTTTGTGGCCCAAAATGGGGCTGCTTCTAGGAGATGGCCACCCTCTCTCATGTTTTAATGTGATCGTGAATGCCATTCTTTTTACTTGTCTAGTCCCGCATGACTGTGCATTTATTCAGGTTTTGCTTTCTTTGCTTGTTGATTTGTATATGTATCATTTATATCTTTAATCTGACAAAAGATGTTCTTCTAAGAGCTTTTTATGTCACAGCATTTCAGAGGCCAGTGTGTTATGAACCCAATCACTGTTATATCAATGTAGCCAGATGATAGCAGGTATGAGTCAGGCCATCTCATAGCAGGTGTGAGTCATCCACACATCCCGACTCAGATGCTGCTTACCTTTGTAATAGATGGTGTTGGGGCAGGAAGTGACCTCAGTTATGGGTGTAGGCGTGGCTGTACATATGGTAGAAATATGGAGAGGGCACCATGGAACAGAAGGATGTAAAAAAAAGGGAAGGATTTCATTAGGCTGACACCAGAGGAAGAGTTTCTAGGGAAAAGACCTGAGTTTGGTCTGTAAGACGTAGCACATGAGGAATTGCAAACCTACCAAGTCACCAAAGAGTCACATGGACTGTAAGAGTCCTGATGGCCAGGTAGATTAGACCAAGACCTATTAAAAAGTGACTAATACTACCCAGGCATGAAGTAATATAAGTAGGAAGGAAGGTAGCTGCAAGATTCATAATTTTTCTCACATTTCTCAATTTCTCAAATTTTCTCCAATTATGAGATTGGAAAAAGAACAGTCATGAACTAGAATGAACAGTGACTAGATTGGGAGGCTTCATTTCCAGGAGAGAAGGGATGCACTCCCAGAGATCAGGAGTTTCCAATTAGTACCAGGCAATGCAACAGATTGTGCTTTTCTTTCCTAGTTTCCTTTTGCCTTCTTTGTGACCACCTTTTGGTTCTATAGATATGGTCCTTGGTTTTAAGGTGGATGGGAAGGATGGAGCAAAGCCCCAGATGTTTCTCTCAGCACTTCCATTTTGTGTCTGTTCTGAAAGCCTCATAAAGTCTTTGTTTCTGCTGCATTGGGTTTCTGGACTTCTGAGCTCTTAAATCTTCACATTTGGCATGCCTGCCCTCTAGTGGCAGGTTTAATGCACCCTTTGTTACCCTGCTGATGGCAATGCCACAGTAGTTCTCACTGCTCAGCTTTGTATTTAGTAAACATTCCCAACTCATACCTGGTGAAGGATACATTCAGCGATGCTGAATTAGGACCCCAGGACTTGGGTTGGGCTTGGAAATTTGACTTCTGAATTTATACAATGTAAATGCAACAGGAGATAAAAGAGTAACACAGTTATGATAGCTCACACCAACAATCATATAGCACTCAGGAGCATAAATCAGTAAATCCAAACATAACTTTGGCTACATAGTGAGTTCTAGGCACACCTGGGCTATAGTGTGAGATTCAGTCTCAAAGCAAAACAAACAAACAAATAAAACAAACAAAACAAATGAAACCAAAAGACTATGCCGTTGTAGTGTTGCCATATGTTCTGTGAAGAGCAGAAGAGAATCTGGGGCTAAGGAGATGATGGCTCAGCAGATAAAGCACTTGCTATGCAAATGTGAAGACCAGAGTTCAGGTCTCTAGAGCCTGCTTAATGTGCACTGGGCACAGTAGCCTACCTATAATTCCAGTGCTTGGAATGTGGAATCAGGGAGCAAGCTGGGTAATTAGGGTCGCCTTAGCAGAGTTAAAGCTTCAATTGAGAAACTCTCAGTACAGGAGGCGGTGATCAGTTGAAGAAGACTCCTGATATCAGCTTTGCCCTCCAACATGCCATCCACATACATGTGAAAAATGTATTGCTATCCACTTAGCTAATCTACATGGGTCAAAGGTGATGACTAGGTGAAGAAGAATGGTGGTCTTAAAAGCTGCCACCAACATGCCATGAACATGAATTACCTGTTCGGTAATTCATGTTCATGTTAACTTTGAAGATAGAAAAAAAAAAACCCATGAAGCTTGCTGTCTGTCGTCTTTATATTATAGTTTATGTTTTGGTTAAATTCTTTTTATGAGGCAGTCATGTTTATTCCTTTGAGGAGAAATTAAGAAAACTACAAAATAATATTCATTGGTGTTTAAGTCTCATGATAGGCAAGTTCCGTGAGCACTTTCTTTTTCAAAGTCCTTTTCAGTGGAGAGAGAACCGCAGGAGAGCAACAGTAATTACCCAGATGAGCCCTGGAGGATAACCGAAGAACAGCGGGAGTACTACTTCAATCAGTTTCGGTCCCTCCAGCCAGACCCAAGTTCCTTCATTTCAGGTGAGAGAACATAGTGTCCTGGAACGTAGGGCCCAGGTGAATAACTGCAGAACATCTTGAAAAATACAAAACGAATATTATAACCTTCTTTGATTCCAATTTGTACTCCTCTAAGGTAGACTTTCTTATCAAGTATAAATCATGCAGAAAAAAAAAAAAACGGTAATGACCTTGGGAAAATTATACTGCTTTTGCAGAAGGATAAATGTGAATTTGGGGAAACTTAGCCCAGATCCTGCACTTGGAACAGTAGATGACAGTGCCAAGAGACACCTTATATTGCTTACTCATTATATTAGAGTCAGAACAAAAACACAGTGTAGCCTTCCTTCCGGTACAGTTCCCCTTAGGTTTTACGCTCCCAGAAGTTTAAGCTCATGCTCATTTTCTTTGGCTTAAGTCCGTCTTTCTTGGTTCTTGAAATGGAGCTGTGAAAGGAAGACTGGCCAGCATTTTCTCAATGTCAGTTCTACTTTATCTTCAGCTATCTGCATTCCTGTTGTGCCCTCATGTAACATTCAAGCCGAGAGGAATCGATTTAATTCCCAGCATGCCTACATTTTACCAGGCTGAACAAACAGTGAAATAGTAGAGTGTAAAAGGAAAAAATGATAAAACTTTCTTCTTACATTTCAAATGCTTAGAATAACTGTGGGTTTGATCACTCTGAGCTAACAGTCAAGCATAAATTGACTAATTTTCTATGAAATAAGGCATATAATTGATATATTCTTATATATTTAAAGGCAAACATCATTTTGGTGATTGGTGGTTAATGACCTTATGGAAGGTAGAATAGTCTAGAAATAACAAAGGAATTTTACCATCATCATTTAGAATAGATGAACAGAAATCCAGATTATTTATCTTGACTACCGGATAACCCTACTTCCTGCTCATCTGTGTCTTCCCACAATATATGCAGATATTTAGCCAAATATGGATAAGTAATTGTTGTAGGTGTTTTAAAAATTTCTTTCATCCTTTTTATTTTTGCAGAATTTCAAGTGTAGATATACCTTGACTTATAACTATTACAAATTCCCCCATGAACAAGTGCTGGAAATTTTATCTATATTCCCCCTCAGCAAGGATGATCTTGAAATATGATTGCCAGATCATTTGATTTGAAAAATATTTCAGGATATATCTTTGGATGTCTTAGAAAAACATGACCAAAACTCACTGGTACATGTGAGAAAAAATACCCCACAGATTCTTTAACACAATCAAGTTGTCATTGTTCAAAATTTTCTGATTGACTCATAAATTCTTTTAAAATACTTAGTTTGTTTACAATGACTAAGTTCAGGAATGACTTTAGTTGATGTCTTTTGAAATAAATACCTTAGTTGAGATGTAATCCATATACCATAAATCTTACCATTTGAATGGTACAGTCAGTGATGTTAGTTCATCCACAGACAAGATTCATAACCTAAGTTCAGAGCCTTTCTGTCGCCCTCTATAATCTACCCATGTAGTAGCAGTGACTCCCTACTCTTCCCCACCTCGCAGACCTAGGTCACTACTGTACATTCTTTCTCTATATCTGTATGTTCTGGGCTTTTCATAGAAACGGAGTCTTTTTTTTCTTGTGGCTTAGTGGGGGAGCTTGAGTGAAAATACATGAGGACTTCTCACATGGTGCACTCAAAGGAGACAGGACTCAGGCTTTCTCCTCTGCTCCTTCTTTAGCTGGTGATATCTGGGGCACAACCGAACTTGATAGCTGTCAGCTTCCCAATGCCTTCTATCTACCTTTTTTGAGACTCTATGGTACAATAGTCTCTGGTGTGAAAGCCAGCATTAGCTAACGGGTTGGGTTTACTGCGCTTTGAAGAGGATGGATCCAGCAGAAGACAGACTGATAGGAGAAGAGGATGTCTTTATATCTTGGTTGCTATAGGAAAGCTGGTAAATGGGCCAGCAAGTTTTGTATGTCAAGTGTTTCACAAGGTGGTCGGTTGCATTGGTGACCAAGAGTCATGTGATAGGGTTATTGACAGAGTGCAGTTAGGGGGTAGGCTCATTGGGTTATTGATACTTTGCTTTTGATTCTTAATAATTTATCAAAAGAAAGTTGAGTGTTTAACTTTTATTTTGAAGACAGTGTTTCACTGTGTAACCCTGCTGGTCTAGAATTTGCTATGTAGGCCAGGCTAGCTTCAAACTCACAGAGATATGCCTTCCTCTGTCAACCTAGTTCTGGGATTAAAGGTGTGCAGGCCATGCCTGGCCTGATTTTTTTCTTTACGTTTATGTGGTGTTGGGGCATGGCTCCCAGGGCTTTGTATATGACAATCAAGTATCTACAACCAGATAAGTTCCCACCTATTCTTAATGATTTTAAAGCCAATTAGAAAACTTATAATTGCTCTGGGAGACTTTTGACTTCTTATCTTAGAACAAAACTTGGGGCTTTAATGCTCTCTTGTGCTTGAAATGAGGCTTTGGAACCATGAAAGTGTTGGGAGCAGGAAAGCCTCAGTGAAGGCTAACATTTCAAGTGCAGCTCAGACAGAGGGGGGGTCGCTCAATTTCAACCGACGTAGGTAAATTTACGATGAAAAGAGTCCTGCTGAATTGTTCAAGGTGCCACCAAGCAATCTTAAATCTCGTCGAAAACGATTTCTCAATGTTTTTGGAAGGGTTAATGATACCATTTTTTCCTTTTTGCTTAGCATTTTTCCCATGGCTCTACATTGCTTTTCCATTCTCTAAGTATATAACTCAACATTATTTTCATTTACTTAAGTAATTTTGAAGGTTTTCTTAGGCATTTTTAATGAAAATGTGCCATTTTGGTAAACATACAACAGGAGTTTATCTGATTTGTATTTGTCATGAACATTTTGTCATTGCATCTTTTTTTTTTTTACATATTCTATACTCCTTTTATTTGTATTTTTCTCATTTTTGCAACAAGAAGAATCAATCTTTGGCCCTCAGATGTGCTAGGCAAGCCACATGCTGCTATTATGAAAATCCTTGTAATTGTTGTTGCTTGAGGAATAAAGGCATTTGTGGTTATTTGGTAAAGATTCTTAAAGGGAAACATGGCGGAGTAGCTTGCACATCAAAGCTGCTTCAGAGGAGCAACAGCGGACTTACATCTCTTAACAGGGTCTGTGGCCAAGAACTTCTTCACCAAATCCAAGCTCTCCATTCCAGAACTTTCTTATATCTGGTGAGTACGTTTACTGCCAAGTGTTATTATAGACTCATCTTTTAGCTGCTTTGAAATTTAATTTTTTAAGATGTGTTTTTTGTTTGCTTTGAGATGGAGTTTTACTCTGTAGTTTAGAATGACTTGTAACTCACTGTGTAGCTCAGGCTAGCCTCAGACTTGCAGCAAGTGCCATGCCTCAGCCTCTCAAGTAAGTTTCAATTTTTTATTTTGTTTTTGGTGGTGCTAAGGTTTGAATCCAGGGCCTCACACATACCAAGTAAGTGTTCCACTGCTGAGCCCCACTCCCAGCCCTGAGAAGTTTATTTTCTGGATGATTTTTAAAACAGATGGAGAGTGAATGGAACTCAGGGTTTTGTTGCTATGAAGATTAAATAAATTATCATATGAAAACCACAGTCTACAGTAGCAGACATCATAGTGAACCCTAAGTGTTAGCTGCTACTTTAAAAGTCATTTCCATAGGCTAGGGAGATGGCCGCTCTTCTAGAGGGGGTGGTTTTGGTTCCTAGCACCCACATGGCAGCCCCGTGGGATTTAGCACACTTTCTGACCTCCTAGGGCATGGTATTCATGCACACACACACACACACACACACACACACACACACACACACACACAGACATGCACATATAAGAAAAGGAATTTCCTACTTTTATTCTTTTCCTAGTCTGATTTCAGTCTCAGCAGTTGTGCACATGTGAGACATTCTGTCATACATTTTATTTTCATATTTTTAATTTAGTGTGAGGCAAGGAGCCAGAGGACCTTGAAAAGCCATTCTTCATAATATTTTATAAGGTAGGGTGAACAGAAGGTCCAAGAACATTCTGGAACGAAGTTAAATTTGTCTATTCTAGATGCCCGTGAACTTTGTAAATTTGGCAGGTGTTTCACAGCTGGGCCCTAATTCAGCCCGTGCAGCTGCAGTGTGGGCTCTGCCTTGCTGCCGAGGCCTGCCACCGCTATAGCTCCAGGAGGGCTGTGCTGCAGTGGTCCAGATGGTTATTTTTGCATGTCTGAAAATGCTCAGCACCATAAACTCCCGCCTTTGTGGATCATACTGTTATAAATATATATTAAAACATTGGAATATTTATGTAAAGAGTTTTTCATGAGGCATTACAAAATTATGATAGAATATAGAATCACATACCATGTATTGTGGATCTTATTGAAAAACTATTCCTGGTATATCGAGCATGTCAGTGTAGCTGGGATTTTGAGCTAGATTTAGGTTTTTCAGCCATATAGTCTGGCTTTTTTTTTTTTTTTTAAACAAGTCTTATGTTAGATTTTAAGGGTAGGGAAAAATGACCATTTTGAAAAGAATAGAGGCTGTTTTGGCAGAACTCCCAGCCTTAACATTACCCCGTGAGGCTTCCTGTCATTTTGTAGAGACAAATGCGCGAAGGCTAAATGGCAGCCTCTCCTCTCCATCCCTCTTCCATCCGGCAGCTCCCAGATGCCTCGCCCTGGGGAGCAGCTGTTTCAGGGCTGCTGCGTTCTGAATGAGAGCAACAGTCTCAAGGGGAATAGGAGGATGCAAATGGTCCAAAGCAAAATTACAGACCTTCTCTTAGAGATTTTTTCCTCAATAGCAATGTCTTTTTAGTACAGTTTTTTTTAATTGTTTTTTTATTCGATATATTTTTTATTTACATTTCAAATGATTTTCCCTTTTCTGGCCCCCCACTCCCTGAAAGTCACATAAGCCCCCTTCTCTCCCCCTGTTCTCCCACCCACCCTGTTCTGGTTTTGCCTTTTTTTTTTTTTAGTACAGTTTTACATGAGCCATTTCTACATTTGTCCTAAGACAAGTATGCTTGTGTCTGTATACCGCAGAGATGTTGATGCTTAAGGGATATTAGTTCTTTTTAGCAGATCGGTTTCTTTTTTGTTTAGTAAATAGGTCTGTGGCTTTTAGTGAAAGATGGCAACTATAAGCGAAGACATGCCTTTTTAAGACTCCCTTTCTTCATGTTTCTCTTTTTCCAGTACCAGCCTTTTTCTAGTTGCTACTTTTATATTAAAATATGATAAAAACAGTATTTCTTGAACCTCTATGTATTCCTATATACTCTCATTTTCTCTGTTCCCCTCTCCCCTTCTGTTTCCTCCCTCTTTCTCCTCCTTTTGCCCGTCCCATGTCCGTGTACATGTTTTAAAACAGGGTCCCATGTACCTCAGGCTGGAAATTGCTATGTAGCTAAGGCTAGTCTTGAACTCCTGATTCTGCTGCCTTTGCTTCCTAAGTGCTGGGCTTACTAAGAAAAAATTCTCATGCAGAGACTAACTTACTTCCAAAATGCAACTGCTTGAAAACATTTTCCCTTAAAACTGAAAAAAAAAAAAAAAATGAAGTGCCTAGTCCGTAGAATGAACTCCTTAGTGGCTGGGTCTGCCTTCCTTGGCTCCTTTCCAGCCTCCAGTCCAGCACTCTTCACACCATGTAGCCTGAACTTATCGAGCAACTGTCAGGTAACTGCAAAAACTCAAGCATCACTTTATTTTTTTTTCTCACTAGAGTTTTCTGTGCCTTGTCTCAGTGTTGAAAAAAAAAAAAAACAAAAACAGACCTATCAGAGAGCCGGAAGAATTTCCATTTTCATTTACAAAGTGCCACTGATTGGTACTGCCACAAATCAGCTTGTTTCCACCCCCCCCCCAGTGGCCCTGAGATTTCACATGGGTTTGCCTGGGAAACTTTGAGGTTATCACAGGCCATGGGCAGGAATCTGGGAAGTGTGTGTGAATGCTTGAAGCTGATGCTACATGACAAGCAGCTCATGACATCTTTCATCTTCTAGGGAACTCAGTGATGCTGACTGTGATGGAGCCCTGACCTTGCCCGAGTTTTGTGCTGCATTTCATCTCATCGTAGCCAGGAAGAACGGGTACCCACTGCCAGACGGCCTGCCTCCAACTCTGCAGCCAGAGTACTTGCAAGCAGGTAAGGCCTTATCGTGCATCATTCTGTGAGTGCCTAATAATAAACCCTTATTTCTTAAAATGATGTCTGGATACCAGGGAGTCCTTGACATCTGAAGATTCTTTCTTTAACTTGTATCAGACTTCCACATGTTAGAATATGAGTTATAGGGATGATCTAAGGAAGTATAAACCATCTGTTCTTCTATTTATGGTGCTTTCCCTGTGGATTACAACCAATATCACTGGCTTTTTTTTTTCATGACAGTCATGGATGGCAAGTATTGAATCTCACTGTTGATAGAAAATAAATCTTATAGAGCCAGCTATAAGCTTGGCATCTTGAGACATATCCTGGTATCTCTAACTGGTCTTCAGTAGGATAGAAGCTACAAGGTTTTTTTTCTTTAACAAACAATAACAGAAGTAGTAATCTTTTCCCCAAATTAGAAGACAGACTTGTACCTCTGTATTACTTTGTTTGGTGGACGATGCTATGTATAAACCATTTTTGATACTTCTATGACCCTTTTTATTTCTTCAGGTGTTATGGGACTGTTTAGTTGATCTATTTCATCCTGATTTAGTTTTGGTGTCGGATATCTGTCTAGGAAAACTGTCCATTTCCTCCATGTTCTCCAGTTGTGTTGAGTATAGGCTTTTGTAGTAGGATCTGATGATTTTTTGAATTTCCTCAGTTTCTGTTGTTATATCTCCCTTTTCATTTCTAAGTTTGTTAATCTGGATACTGTCTCTGTGCCCTTTGGTTAGTCTGGCTAAGGGTTTATCTATCTTGTTGATTTTTTCAAAGAACCAGCTCCTGGTTTTGTTGATTCTTTGTATGGTTCTCTTAGTTTCAACTTGATTGATTTCAGCCCTGAGTTTGATGATTTCCTGTCTTCTCCTCCTGGGTGAATTAGCTTCTTTTTGTTCCAGGGCTTTCAGTTGTTCCATTAAGCTTCTAGTGTATGCGCTCTCCAATTTCTTTTTGGAGTCACTCAAAGCTATGAGTTTTCCTCTTAGCACTGCTTTCATTGTGTGCCATAGATATGGGTATGATGTGCCTTCATTTTCATTAAATTCTAAGAAATCTTTGATTTCTTTATTTCTTCCTTGACCAAGGTATCATTGAGTATTGTTCAGTTTCCATGTGTATGTGGGCTTTCTGTTGTTTTTATTGTTATTAAAGACCACTTTTACTCCGTAGTGATCTGATAGGAGGCATGGGATTACTTTGATCTTCTTATATTTGTTGAGGTCTGTTTTGTGACCAACTATATGATCTATTTTGGAGAAGGTACCATGAGGTGCTGAGAAAAAGGTATATTCTTTTGCTTTGGGATGAAAAGTTCTCTATATATATCTGTTAAATCTAATTGGTCCAAAGCTTCAATTAGTTTCACTGTCTCCCTGTTTAGTTTCTGTTTTCCTGATCAGTCCATTGATGAGAGTGAAGTGTTGAAGTCACCCACAATTATTGTGTTGGGTGCAATATGTACTTTGAGCTTTAGTAACGTTTCTTTTATGAATGAGGGCACCCTTGTATTTGGAGCATAGATGTTCAGGATTGAGATTTCTTCTTGTTGGATTTTTCCTTTGACCAGCAAGAAGTGTCCTTCCATATCTCTTTTTATGACATTAGGTTCAAAGTCAGTTCTATCTGATATTAGAATGGCTACTCCGGCTTGTTTCCTGAGACCATTTGCTTGTAGAATTGTCTTCCAGCCTTTTACTCTAAGGTAGTGTTTGTCTTTGACACTGAAGTGTGTTTCCTATATGTAGCAAAATGTAGGGTCCTGTTTACGTAACCAGTCTGTTAGTCTGCCTTTTTATTGGGGAATTGAGACCATTGATGTTAAGAGATATTAAGGAGTAGTGATTATTACTTCCTGTCATTTTTGATGTTATTTTTTAAATTTGTTTGGTTAACTTCTTTTGGGTTTGATGAAAGAAGGTTACTATCTTGGTTTTTCCAGGATATAGTTTCCCTCCTTATATTGGTGTTTCCCCCCTATTATCCTTTGTAGGGCTGGGTTTGTGGAAAGATATTGTGTAAATTTGGTTTTGTCATGGAATGTCTTGGTTTCTCCATCTACGGTGATTGAGAGTTTTACTAGATATAGTAGTTTTGGCTGGCATTTGTGTTCTCTTAGAGTCTGCATGAGATCTGCCCAGGATCTTCTAGCTTTCATGGTCTCTGGTGAGAAGTCTGCTGTGATTCTGATAGGTCTTCCTTTATATGTTACTTGCCATTTTTCTCTTACTGCCTTTAATATTCTTTTTTGTTTAGTACATTTGGGGTTTTGATTATTATGTGACAGGAGGTATTTCTGTTCTGGTCCAGTCTGTTTGGAGTTCTGTAGGCTTCTTGTATATTCATGGGCATCTCTCTCTTTAGGTTAGGGAAGTTTTCTTCCATAATTTTGTTGATGATATTTGCTGGCCCTTTAAGTTGTAAATCTTCACTCTCATCTATGCCTATAATCCTTAGGTTTGGTTTTCTCATTGTGTCCTGGATTTCCTGGATGTTTTGTGTTATAAGCTTTTTGCATTTTGCATTTTTTTTGACTGTTGAGTCCATGGTTTCTATGGTATCTTCGGCATCTGAGATTCTTTCTTCTATCTCTTGTATTCTGTTATTGATGTTTGCATCTATGGCCCCTGACTACTTCTCAAGGTTTTCTATCTCCAACGTTGTCTCCCTTTGTGCTTTCTTAGTTGTTTTTACTTCTGATTTTAGATCCTGGATGTTTTTGCTCAGTTCCTTCACTTGCTTGTTTGTGTTTTCCTGCAATTCTTTGAGAGATTTTTGTTTCCTCTTTCATGACTTCTGCCTGTTGATCAAAGTTCTCTTGTATTTCTTTAAGTGATTTTTGCATTTCATCCTTATTCTGACCCATGTTCTCCTGAATTTCTTTAAGTGATTTTTGTGTTTCCCTTGTAAGGGCTTCAAGCTTTTGATCGTTTTTCTCCTGAATTTCTTTAAGAGATTTATTTATGTCCTTCATGTGTTCCTCTAACAGCATCCTTACCAGTGATTTTAAATCCAACTCTTATTTTTCTGGTGTGTTGTGGTATCCAGGACTTGCTGTTGTTGGAGAATTAAGTTCAGATGCTGCTATAATGCCTTGGTTTCTGTTAGTCATGTTCCTACATTTGCCTTTAGCCATCTAGTTCTCACTGGTGTTAGATGGTCTTATTGCCACAGGCTGGTGCTTCAACCTCCTGTGGATCTTTAAGGCTATTTCCGTGACACTGGATGACTGGGTTTCCTCTGGCACAGATTCCTGATATGCTGTCTTCCTCTTTTGTGCCTTTGGAGCCCTGCTCAGTCTTGCCTCAAGCAATGTTATACTTGGGTTGTCAAGGTGAACCAGGTGTTCCTGGACTGCTCTGTCATGGAGCAAAGATGGTGGTGGTGGTGGTGGTGGGGGAGGGTGTCACTCCCTTTGTTGATTCTCATGTAGGACACAGGCCCCCATGACCGGCTGGCAGATGAACCACCAATGTTTTCAGGTCCTGGGTGCAGGCACACCCCTGGCGATTTGAACCCCCAGAGATCTTAAGCTCAGGATAATATAGTACAGGAAGTGAATGTGGCTGTGGGGAGTCTCTCCCTCTGCTGCTCTCCACGCAGGACACAGGGCCCACAACCAGCGGGCTGGCAGATGAACCACCTATGTGCTTAGGTCCTGGGCGCAGGCAGACCCCTGGTGGCTTGCACCCCCAGAGAACTTAAGCTAGTGATGCTTTTCTGCCCTGGCAGGCGGAGAATATGGCAGCGGGGAGTCTCTCCCTCTCCTGCTCTCCAAGCAGGACATAGGCCCCACGACCAGCGGGCTGGCAGATGAACCACCTATGTGCTCAGGTCCTGGGTGCAGGCAGACCCCTGGCAGTTTGCACCCCCGTTTTTAGTCTTTACTATGTGAAAGGCACTGTGTTTTCTCTGTGGTCTGGGAAGAGGGGCAGCAGGGACACTGAGAGGTGCTGAGAAGGGGGTTGAAACACTCAAGGAATAGAGACTTCAGGCCCTGGCTGTTGGAGTGCATAGAACAAAGAAGAAAGGCCAGGATGAGGCAGAAGAGAAAAGCACGAAACAAATCATAAGCTATAGCATTGGCCCGGGTTAGGCAGGAGATAATGGCAAAATGAGATTTCTTGTCTGCAGTGATTCTGTGGGTTGCCTATTCTGATTGAGGAGGTGACAGTGGATACAGAGATAGAAGCTAGGGTGGAGGTAGTTAGCAGTTGCTTGTTGTCATTGGTACCCTTTGAAGTGTTAGCTTCCTGCACAAGACTGCCTTCTCTTTGCCCCCCGAATGGCAGCGGTACCCCAGCAAGCGCTCCAGCACACAGTGCAGCAGTGATAGGAGGAGCAGGGAGGGTTAAAAACACATTGTGTTTAGTTTAAAAATCATTTCATTAAAATTTGTCCTCCTAACAGTGTATCTTGACATATTTGATTTATAGCTGCTATTTATTATCTACCCCAGTCTGTTTTTCCTCTTGGAATATTAGCAACTTTTTAAAAGTCATTGTGATTTTTTTCTTTCTTAATCATCTCATGGCAAAGTCGTAAAGTAGAATGTGCTCTTAAGAAGCAACCTAGTTACCAAGCAATTAGCGGATAAGGTAGCATCCTTTCTCTCTCATGCCAATTTCCTGAGCTTCCCAACTAACAACTACTTTTGCTGTTGTATGCTCTAAGAGACTTCTAATGCTATTTCTCTATGGCCAGTCAGTACAAATGTATGCTTTTACTTTTGTTACTCCTCTTACCCAAACAGATACATATTTCATAAAGTTATGTTGGGCATATATTATTTTAGTATCTTGCTTATTTCTAGAAATGCCTAAAAGGAGATATTTTTTTTAGTTTAATCTTCATAGCATTTAAACCATTGTTATGGCTACTGCATTTAAAAATTGTATTTAATATGATTAAAACTTGGTAGCCAATGTGGCCAATTATTACCACGTTGTAACATTCATTGCTAAGAGCAAGAATTCATCAGCTGGACTTCTGGGTGTTTGGGTCTCTGCTGGTTACTTAATGGCTGTATGCCCTTGAGTGAGTTGTTTGCCTTCCCTGTCTGTTCCTTAGTTTCAGTGTCTGTGAAATGGGCATGGTGCTACTAGATTTGTGTTTGTAAAGATGTTCAAATGCTGTCTCTTTACAGCTAGTACATGTGAGTGAGCTGACTTTGTTGTTACATTTAACAAGCACAGAAACACTGCTAAGACATTCTGCTATAGCTATTGTAAATATTCTTATGTATTCTTTTTCTTCCCTGCTAGCTTTCCCTAAATCCAAGTGGGAGTGCACACTTTTTGATTCTTACTCTGAGTCAATGCCAGCAAACCAACAGTCCAGTGACTTGAATCGGATGGAGGTAAAAAATAAAATAAAAAACTTTCCCATGTTAACCAGGATGTATGTACAAGTAAACCATAGCTTTTGTCTTCACAAACTCTGGAAAATGAGCAGTTATAGCAAAACATTTTAACCCTCGTTTTATTAGCACCACTTGCCACACCGCCCACTGATCACTAGTTCAATCATATTATACTTATTTGTTCATTTGGGGGTGGGTGCCCAGGCCATGAATCAGCATGGAGGACAGCGGACAACTTGCCAAGTCCTTTCTGTTTACGATGTGGGACCTGGTGGATTGAACTTGGGTCCTCAGATGTGATTTTTGACCCACTGACCCATCATCTGCTTGGCTCCTAATAACTTTTCTGTTTCTACTTTGGTCTATTCTAAGCATTTCATATAAATAGGACAATGGTCATTGTGTGCTTTTGAGTGTCTTTTTTATTTAGTATAATGTTTCGAAGGTACTTTATATTTAGTGCAGAATAGTTTTCATTGTATGGATATGCTCCATTTTGTTTATTTCTCCCTCCTTGTTGTATATTTTGGCTATTATGAACCTACATGAGTAAGTGTTTTATATGGGCAAATATGATTGTTTCTCTTTGTAATGTATTTACTAGTAAAATTGTTGGATTATACCACAACCGTTCTAAACTTTTGAGGAACCACCAAACTGCATTATTTCAATTCTCCAAGCAGGAATGTATAAGGGCTCCTGTTTCCTCATATTTCCGATCACCCTGGCTTCTGTCATTTTCATTTTAACCATCCCAGTGAGTACGTGTATCTCATGATGGTTTCAGTTTGCAAATGACCAGTGATGTTGAACATTTTTTTCATTTACTAATTAGCCATTCGTGTATTTCCATTGGTGAAATAGCTATTAAAATCTTGTGTCCATTTATATTTTCTTTTTTGTTTCTTCTTGTTGTTTTAAGCAACGGTTTTTACCACTGAGCTATATCTTCAGTTAGATTTTTCAGTGACATTTTGGATTTATTTTGTCTGAATTGTTTTATTCCTAGACCATTTTCTTCTGTAATGCAGTCCAGATGGGAGAAGACAATAAAAGAAATGCACTATTAAGATATAGTTTCTGGCCACCTTTGTATTGCCAACTGCTTGCTATGTGAAGACTGGAGGATCATAAGTTCAAGGCCATTCTGGGCTATGGATTGATTTTAAAGCTAGCCTGGAAAACTGAATGAAACCCTGTCTCAAAAGAGAAATTGAAAAGCACAATGGGATATTGTTTTAGTGGTATAGCCATTTGCCTAGAATGCTATGAGACTCTAGGTTCAATCCCCAGCACTGTAAAAAAGGACTTTGATAATTTATTGGAGATAATAGACTATGAATAGGAAATTATTTCTGGGGCTTTCATTGTACTGTGGAGAATCACCTCTTACGATAGGAATGCATGCCATATCAAACCAATTAAAGGACGTGTTAGCTACCCTTTCAGAAGAAACAGCTAAACTGTAAATGTAGACTATGTACTAGCCTACAGAAAATGATACCATATAAATCAAAAAGTGAGAGGGCATTGTGAGATCTCCTCCTTCCACATTGGAATGTCAACCAGTATTATCATCAGCTTACCCCTAGATGAAGCCTACAGGAAATGAATGACTGCTAAGAGGCAGGATCAGCCTTCTCTAGGGGCAAGATCCCTGATAGGTTATCCAATCCCAAGTGGTTATCCCTAAGACATGTACATATAAGCAATATTAAATGGATTTAGCAGGCTGTGTCATATATCCATACATCCATATGTTCAAAAAATAATTATGAAAGGAGAGGCCATGGATTTGAAAGGGAGTGGGGAGGCCATAGGAGGATTTGGAGGAGAGCATGTGAGAGAAATGATATAACAACAGCACTTAGATATGAAATTCTCAAAAATGAAATTAAAAATGAAGGGAAAGAGGAACTTCATGATGTATACAACTTAAAAGTAAAATGTGGCTCTCACATGCCTGTAATCCCAGCAGGGCTACACAGAGAAACCATGTCTCCAAAAAACCAAAAAAAAAAAAAAACCAAACAAACAAAAAAAACCCAAAAAAAACCCAAACCCCCCAAAAAAGAAAAAGGAAAAAACGAGAAAAGAAAGAAAAGAAAAGAAAAAAAATGCTTCTCAAGTTTCTTCCTGCATTCTAGAATTTAAACAATACCCATGAAAGTATAATCCAGCTGCTATTTGGTTTAAATGGACTTAGCCTGAGAAATATAACTTTTGCTATTTTTTTACAGAGAAAATATTTTCCAGTTTATCCCATAAGTCATAGGTTGTTTGAGCTGTCTATCTAGTGGTTTCTCTGTAGTGATACATACAGTCTTTTTACTTTAAAGTGATTTAATATATATTACATTATGCTATAACCATGACATTAACACTTGAAGAATCACCTAGATGAGGCTTGTTAGACCCTTGATCATGGTCCCACCTAGTAGTGCTATTACATTTTATTTTGGAACCATTTAAAACTACAAGCAAAGACCTCTATGCTTTTAATCACCATCCTTGCATTGGTCTCGAAGTTTTAGATCTATTTAAAATGTATGTAATACCAAAGTGCATTTGGTGACAAGTCAACCTGTCACTCTTCTCTCTGTCCACCCAGCCATTTTCCATTTTTAGATACCTTTGTAGACCTTGCACATAAAGACGGCACAAATATGAATATATTTTATCCTTTAACCATAGCATAGGCTTTAGAGTACATACTTTCCAGCTTTGTTGAGGTCTAATATAATATAATTGCACATGTTTTGATGTTTTGATAAATGTATAGAGACATACACACATTGTGAAATCATTGCCACAGTAAAGCCAAGTAAGTAGTTCCTCAATGGCTTTGTTTTAGTGGAGATTTAAGATCTGTTCTCTAGGAAGTTTTTTAATACATTGTATTTTACTAATGTTATAGTTAGAGAGTAATTTACTAATGCTATAGTTATAGAGTACATATTGGGAAAGCTTAGTACAGCTACTAGACTTTAAACTATTTGAAAAAAATTCATATGTGATCAATTTGAGTATTCAATTAATATACTGAGAACTTTTCTTTTTTGTATCAACCAATTTACTTTACATCCCTATCATAGCTCCCTGCTCTCTTCCCAGTTCTATCCTTTCAAGCTCCTCCCCCACTACCTCCCCTCCTTCTCCTCAGAAAAGGGAAAACACCTTATGGGTACCAACCCACTCTGTTCTTATCTATGAGTTAGGGGAATTTTTTTGAGTCTCACTATGTAGCCCTGGATGTCATAGAATTCACTATGTAGACCATGCTGGCCTCAAACTCCCAGAGATCCTCTTGCTCTTCCAGAGGACCTGGGCTCCATTCCCAGCACCCACATGGCAGCTCACAGCTAGCTGTCTGTGACTCCAGTTCCAGGGGATCTGATACCCTCACACATGCAGTCAAAACACCAATGCACATATAAATGAAGATAAATAAATCTTTTATAAAAGAGGGGTCCAGCTTTAGGGGAAGTTTTGATCTGTGACCAATGAGGAGACTGGAATCCACTCCATCAGAGAACCTGGCATATACTCACTCACACTGTAGGTCCTCTCATCACAGCCCCTCTCTGTTTGTGTAAAGGGCTCTAAAGGCCAGGTTGGGCCTTGGCTGACTGAACAAATGTCAAAAAATCTGCTTGACTCCCAGTCAAGATTCAAATTGAATGTAATATTCTCTAATAAGCCTTGATTTGAATCTTTGTTTCTGAGAATTGAATCTGTTTCTTTCCTCTATGTATATAAATACTTTAGTGCAAATTTACTTATATCTAATTAGGAAACCAAATTAATAAAGTAGATTAAATGTTAGAACTTACTGATGATATACATTTTTGACATGAACTATAACTTTTAAAAAATTTATTCATGTGTGATTATCACTTAATTTTTATTTCAACCCGTATATTTAATTTTCTTTTCCAAGAAGACATCTGTTAAAGACATGGCTGACTTTCCTGTCCCTACTCAAGATGTGACTACTGGTGATGACAAACAAGGTAGGAAAAGAATTAGTTTTATTCTTATAAGGATGTCTTCCTCCATTTCCTCACCGATTTCTCCCAAGCAGTAAGATCTTTTGCGTCTGAATTGCCTTAATTCATTGGTGATTGATAATCTGAAGGTATTTTGAGGGAATTCTGGTCCCATAGTTAGGAAATGGAAAGAATTGGGAGATTAATATTTACTGTTGGCATAGATGATTTGGAAAACAAACAGCACGAATGTACATTTATATACAGGTCTAATCCATAAAGAAGTTCCTTCAGACAGAGTATCAATCTTAATGCTTTATCTGTTTCTCATTAGTCTTACCCGTGCAAAGGTGTGATATGGAGCCCAGTTTCAATTTGCTTATTTTCTTGGGAAGCTGAGAAGGCAGTCAGCCCAGGGTCCAGTGTTAGAGATACCCTCAGGCATGGGGCACATTGGCCTGTAATATCCACAAGTGCAGGAAGGTCCCTCTCCTCTAAGGACCGTGTACTTTGTATGATCCTTCTGTGATTTACCAGGTCCCTCCTCATATATCATCTTATATACAGGCCTCACAAAACTAGTGCCTTTAAAATCACTCACCATTTAGAAATAAGCAGCGAGCTCAGGCAGGCAGTATGAATGATCTACTTTCACAAAAAGAAAAAGACCTGGGACAGGAACCAAGAGTTTCTGTCTTCAGCCAGTCAGTGCTCCGTCTGTTACATCAATTCCCCACTCACAAGTGTGGGAGAAGCCTATCTGAATTGAAGTCATTTCAGGTTTTACCATTGAGCTCTTCCATTAAGTCAGCCTCACAGAGACATTAAACATGAAAAAGTTTTCCATTAAGCACCGAAGGTTCCATACTTTCTATTTAAATGTTTGTTTAGGAGATTCAAGTGGAACTAGACATTGTCTAAAGCTGATCACTTTCGGACTTAAACAAGTCTTTGCCTCAACTACAAAACCCTTAAAAATATTAAAACATGGGTTTGAATCCCAAATATTCTCTTGTCATTGATTGACTGTTAAGAAGGAAAACAAGAGAAAGTTTAGGTCCTTTTTGGTAATTCCCTTCCTAGCAACTTGTGGCTGTATCTCTAGAAAGTTGAAATTAGGCCTTCTTTCTGTCTGTAGAGAGCCTGTTTCTATGCTCTATGAGGTTTTCATTGTTCTAGAAATGCTATGGCAACTCTAGATGTTTGTAAAAACCTTATCTAAACTGATGCATAGGGATTATTTGTTTTAATGTAATGTATCTCAGAAATAAAATTTCACAAGGCCTTTGTTTTCTTTCTTCTCCTTTCTCTTTCCTCTTCCTTAAACATGAAACAAAATACTACTAGCTTTGAAAAGTACTGTTAACGAATCCTTACCAAAGGACGTATCTGAGGATACAGGTAGGATGAAACCATTTTAATGTATTCTCTACCCAATAATCTAATTGTAAACTCTCAGCCATTTGGTGTCCTGAAGAGTGCTGTGTCTGTGATAGTGCGTCTGTTTGTCTCTAAACTTTTGGCCTGTGTTTTGTAAAACAAGAAGCCTTAGGTTTTATACCTTCTGCCTCTCTTCAGATAGAGGATGACTTTAGGCTCTGAATTTAGATTTCATTCAGTTTGAGTTTAGAAGTATCAAACTGGGACAGTGATTCAGATAAATGTCTGTGTTTTCTGCGTAAAGTAAGGAACTCATAAGGTGGATTAACTAGAGGCCCAGAGTTGGTATTTTCATTGCCAAAGTGTCAATCTTAAATATCTTTATAATCCTTCCCTACCAGGAAGGTATTGCTTAAACATGGAGTAGATTACAAGGAGAAAAAAAAGGAAGTTATGAAGTCAGTTTCCTGGAGAAAAACGTGTCTGGAAAACCATAGAGAATTTCTGGGCCAGTGTTTTCAACTTTCTTTAAAACCTATTTATTTATTCTATTTTATATGTGTATATGTGTATGCCTGAGCACATATATGTGCCTTATATATGTGCAGTGCCCGTGGATGTCAATAAGAGGTGTTGGATCCTTGGAACTGGAATTACAGATGGTTTTGAGCTGCCATGTGGGTGCTGGGATCTAAACCCAGGTCCCATGCAAGAACAATAAGCCATCTCTCTAGCCCCTTTAGCTTGCTCTTAATGGAGCTGTTACTGACGCAAGATAAACCCTGTTAAAATTCAAGTGGCTTCAGAAAGCATTTTTATTTAGACCTTTGGTTATGAGGGTCAGAATGAAGTTTCTCCTTTCTTCTTTATTATTATTGCTCTTGCATATTTAGAATGTAAAAAATGTTCCTTATGGTTGACTATCATCCTGAGCTCGCTTATTTAAAGTTGTAACAAAGAATCAGTAGACTACTGAAGCTTATGCTTGTGTTTCCCAAATACTAAAGTTCATTTGAAGTTTAAAGGCAAATGTAGGATGAAGAAAGAGGAAGTAGGAGTAGGAAGGATTGGACAGAAGAAATCCCAGCCTGCAGGTGATTCTTCCTCCAAAAAAGCAATATTGCAAAAATAGGAAGCTAAGATGGTAAATCAATCATGACTCTAAAATTCAGTGAGAATTCTTAAGCCTGAGTTTGACTTTTGAAACGTATTTGGATCCATTCATCACAGGGGAAATGTTCTATTTGCATAGGTCAATTCTAAGCGCCTCTGATTTCCGATGTTAAGGTAGATGCTTTGTAAATTTCATAACATGGTATTAGTAAAAGCTATTTCTCTTTGGAGTGTTAAATTAATGCTTCTCCTATAGGCTTTGAGAATCCTAAGTTTTCCTATTTGTTCCAGAGATTTCAGCAAGAGAGCAAGTGTTCTCTGAGGCATGACCCTCGGTTTTCATTTTTAACATTCTTTGTCTAGGATTTGGCACCACCAGATAAAACCTAACAGGTGTGTCACAGCACATGAAGTATATCTAAATTTGTTTCACACTGCCTGGGGACATGCTGTGTGATTTTTGATTTATTCTTTCTACTGCTGCCCCCTTCTGGATATGATGCAATCCCTCATCTCAAACATATTTAATAGCCTGTTTCCTGTGGTGACTACCACAGTTTCCCCCTGGGAGATAGGAGAGTCAGTCACAAGATAGTAATTATAATTCTGGTAGTCAGTGTACTGGAGACAGTTCCTCTCAGCCTCATTGCAGGCTTTTAGGTTAATCATTAGGTCTGTGTCATTTTCCCTGTCTCATTTCCTGGAAAGATGATGAAAGATAACGTGCCTGGAGTGTTCCAGGAAGTTGTCATTTCCCCCCTCTCTCCAGCTAAATGAGAAGCTATGATCCATCCATTGGCTTTTGCTTGAGCTTGCAACCTAGTGTGCCCTTGCCATTTTTGCAGATCCTCACATGCACTGGGGAACTGAGTCAGGCTGTCAGGGTGGTGGATGGAAGACTTAACTAGGCTGGTACTGTTGAGGCTTTCGTAGTCTGAAACCTGGGTCAATTCACCAAGCTGTACCTTGGATACATCTTTGCAGGTAGAAAGGAAAAGTATGTCTCTGCTCTGCTTATTATCACCATTCATGGCCGTAATACTGCTGCTAGCAGTGAAAGTGATGTGGTGGGTGATAGATGAGGGGTGCCAGCCATCAGGGAATGGAGATTCCTTGTTAAACATTTCTGACACACTCTCACCCGTTTAGTTACTGAATACATACGTGTTAGTGGAGTCTAAGACGTGTCATGCCTCATGTTCCAGTCCAGCCTAATTCAAGCACACACAGTGCATGGTAGTAGTTATCCTCTTGCTTCTGGATCGTGACGAGGTGTTCCTGGGCTGCATTGCTGCTGTGGGCAGTTGCAGGTGCTGTACCATTGCTAGTGAGCAGCTCCCAGGCCTTCTGCAGTCTTTCTAGCTTTCTGCTACCCGCTCCATCTCTACCACTTTTTATCCTGTAAGGAACTAAATTCACAATCCAGATGTTCAGGCCTAGAATATTAGGGATCTTTATTTCTCTCCTCTACAAAAGGAAGTGTTTGCCATTTTGCAGGACATTCGCATTCCTAGGACTCCAGCCTTCTTACTTGTCTGAGAGGGATTTGCTTACCAGGTGAGGAAAGAGCAGCTCAGCTGCATGCATGGTGATGTGACCAGGAGGAGCACCTGGGGTTTCTGGACCCCCCAACCTGGTCTCGGTTCCTTTCTTTACAGCTCATTCACACCCTTACCCATTTGTCTGTCTGCCTGCCTGTCTCTCTCTCACTAGCAGAGCTCCCCCTAGCTTCCACATCCATCTGTCCCTGCAGCAGCACAAAGATAAAGCTGAAGGCAAATGACAAAGGAGTTACCTGTCCCATGGTATGGTGGGATGGGAAACAGCATTTTAGCATGGCTAGGACTTTTGCTACTGAAATATTTCTGGAAAGCAGTGATTCCTGAAGGAGAAAAGCAACTGGGAGGAGCAGTGCTGGGCCTCCTCGGAGGTCTGCCTCCAGCACTGCAGTGAGTCTGGTCACAGCTTTGCCTCCTAGCTCCAGGGCAGTCTCTTTGGCTGTGGAGAGTTGCCTTTCTTTGCTTCCTGGAGTCTGGTAGGAAGGAGGGAGGGCTTGTTCCTTTCTTTGCCTAGGTGTGTGTGCTTGATACGAACAGGGAGAGTCTCAGGCCTGTTGGCTTTTCCATACTTTGGTTGGTGAGGAGCAGGCTATGGCAACATTTCATTTGGAAGCTGAGACATGCCTGGTCTCACTAGATTAGGAAGAATGGCTCTTTTTTTTTGTGCAGCTGACCACATGTGAGGAAAGACTGACTCTGGGGAGTTTGCTTTGTGCCTTGCTGGCATTTAGGAGACTTTCAGCTCCTTTCTTCTTGCGTGTCTAACCCAAAGGTTGTGATGATCCTCATCAATCTACACTGCTTCACAGCAGAGGAGGCCTTTGTCTGTGGAACAGTGTAATGAGGAAGGAATGGTGCAGCAAGACACATTCTTTTGGATAAATATGTGAAACAAAGAAACAAATTATATTCTCCCCATCAAATTCTTTCTGTGGATTTTTATGATAAAAACTTGCGGTGTTTGCAAAACCATAGCAGAGCTCTGAGGTTCTAAAAGCACCTTCCACAAATAAGTGGAAACACAAAAGAGGACTGATGTTTGTGTCTTTCTAATCACTCTGCACTACTTCTGGTGGGAACGTGGGCTCCATGGCTATTGATAGTGAGTACATAAGCTTCTGATTTAGGTTTCGTGAGGAACACATTTTAATCCATAGTATTCTTTGTATGATTTGGTTACACAGACGGGGAAAGCAGAGTATTTTTTTAATAGAGGGATATTTTTGAGGTAGGGTTTCATTCTGTAGGTTAGCTAGGCTATTCTGGAATTTGCCTTGTAGCCCAGGCTGCCCTCAAACCCATGGTGATATTCCTGAGCTAGCTTTCTAAGTGCTGGGATAATAAGCATGAGCAGCCACACCCGGCTATGGATATTTTCTTAGAGGGAAAGTTGCACACCTTTTTCCTTTTTTTTGGTAAAAGCTCAGCTTTCTCATGACCATGGTAATCATGGTGCTCTGTGCATGCACAGACATATGTACACATATGTGTACATATACATGCTTGCATGCATGTGCACAAGGTCTCATTAAGTTAGGCTTGGCTGGCCTAACTCAATATATAGACAAGGCTGGCCTTGAACTTGTGGCAATCCTCCTGCTTCTGCCTCTAGAATTCAGGGATTAGCTCCTACACCTGACTCTGGTAATATATAATTAAAGAAGATATGCAGCTAGATATATTCCTAACCTTCATGGGAGACTGGTTTCAAGTCTATTATTAGACTATCATGAGAGACCAAGAAGCCCTCAGGTGGGAATCTATCATTATATAAAAAGACAAACTCTTAAGTAGGTTGTCTTTTTATCTTGGAATGTCTCCATTAATCCATTTATACTTTAGAAAAAAATCCATTTAGACTTGAGAATGGTCTTTCAACGTTTTAATGAAAGAAAACTTGCTGGACTTCTTTCCCTCTCTTGCCTTTAACTTTCAAAGTAAAATAGGAATTATCATAGTGTGGAATCTCCTGTGTTCTCACATGGTACATCAACCTCGGTTTTGCTTGTTGCTGTGTTCTATACTAGCCCAGGTGCTACTCACTACCCTGATTAGCTGAGAAATGAGAAGCCAAGCAACCAACTAATAATGTTTTGTTTCAGCAACTTCTAAGGACTGCAACAGTCTCAAAGCAAGACCAAGATCCAGGTAGTGTTTATTTAATTTCTCATTTGATGCTCTTTGTGCCTTTTCCCTGCCTACAAGTAAAGAAAAAAACCCAAACCCACATTTAAATCAGTATCTGGTTTACCTTTAGATTTGAATCTAAAGATGTGGGCCATTTCACTTCTCGATAGAGTGGCCTGCCTTGATTACACAGTGATGCTCGAGAGCCTTTTAGTCTTTGTGGGCATTAGTGCTAGAAGATGGTGGCTATGGTTATCTGGACCCCTGACAGGAAGTAGTTTGTGTAACATGACTGAGCTGGGGTAGGATGATAAGTAATAGAGGGGTATAGCTTTGTTAAGAGGGAACTAGGGTTAAAAGGTTTAAACTTTAAAGTTTCTGTGACTATGAACACATAAACAGTAAGAACCCTGGAACAGAAAATCTATAGAAGGGAAAATGTTTATGGTGACTTCAAGGAGACCGGGCTTTAGGTAAGCACTACCTAGAGTCTGTTTGAGCCATTCTTGGTGCCTTTTCTCAGCTTTACAGTTTTAAATAACCATCAGCAAAAGAGGGAGAAGCAAGCGAACATAGTTGTGGCTGTTATCAGACTTGGAAGAGAGGAGCAGAGGGGAAATACAGAGACACGCAAAGAGTTAGCCCGCTGCGTTGCGTTGCTCTAACTCTCAGTGACTAATTTTCCTCCTTCAGCTTCAGCTCCTCTACACCAAGTTGATTTAATCTTTATCATATTTTATGCTCTTGAAATTTAAGGAATGCTATCTCAATGTAAATCAAGGAATTTAGTTTTCACTTTCTTGTTCATATAAGCCACAGATACTTACATTAGTATATATTTTAAACAACAATTAAAGTAAAAAGAATAGTATGGCCACTCTTTCTATGGTTACCATATTTAATCATTCTGTTTTTTTTTTTAAGGATTGACAGATTCTTTACATATTAGTCTGTACTAACTTTGGGATATAGAAATGATAATATTAATTAACTTTTACAATAAGAAAGGCCTCTATGGGCTGGAGAGATGGCTCAGTGGTTAAGAGCACTGACTGCTCTTTCAGAGGCCCTGAGTTCAATTCCCAGCAACCACATGATGGCTCACAACCATCTGTAATGGGATCTGATGCCCTCTTCTGGTGTGTCTGAAGACAGGAACAGTGTACTAATATACGAAAAATAAATAAATCAATCTTTGAAAAAAGAAAGGTTTTCCATGAATTACAGAAATGAGCTGATGTATACTATATTAGCCACAAATTGAACCTCATAAATATGGCTTTGATATATACCATATTAACCATTAAATTGAACTTCACAAATATAGCTTTTCTTGAGTTCTTCTCTCTCCTCACTATGAATGAAAATACAAAAATACCAAAGGCACATCCTCTACTACTAATAGTCTGAACAAATTTAGTATATTATTCTTTAAGAGGTTGGCCTTCTGGTCCAATATGGATAATTTTACTTTTCTTATTTCTAACAGACTATTTACTGAGATTAAGACTATCAAACTATCTTTATTCTCATGTGTCAAATGGTAAGAACTTGTAGAAGTATAAGGGGAAGAGGGAAAATGACCATTCTGTTATGATGTTGTCCATCATTTTACTGGTCCCTTGCATATTATGTTTTACCTGGTCATTACCTGGTTGCAGTCATGCCATAAAGTCTTACTTATTTGATATTTATTACCTTTCCATGTAAAAATATAAACATAAAGATCACATACAAAAAGGATGTATGGGATAATATGTATATGTGTGTACATATATGAGTATGGGATAGTATGTATATGTGTGTACAAACATGTACATGCTCACACAAACTGTTACACTTACATTTTTATATTTATTCTTTCTTTCTTGAGTAGGACATGTCACCAAAGCTGTACCTGGCATAGAAAGCTTTTTGTAAACTTCTAGCTAGGAACTCTAGCTACTTTATAGAGCAATTATTGATTCCCTTTGGTTCTGTTTGTCAGAGTTAGAGAACTTTTCCCTTAGCTCTTGTCTTCATTTATCTTGTCTGTCTAGCTAGATACAGTACAAGGATCAACCAAATAGAATTCCCCCATACCATTATTATGGTTGTCTTAAAGATTGCTTCCTTGCAAGGCAAACAAAACCTGTAGACACCACAGAGAGACCTTGAGAGACTTTTGGTTTTGGAAAAGAAAAACCTTGCCTAGCAACAGTTAATTATGAATTGGACCTCATGGAAACCTGCCCCTCCCTGCCGAACTGTTGGTTACTAATGGATTCTGGAAGAAGAGCAGCCATTGTGTCTAGTTGTATACCCACCAAGGAGTTCACCAGGCACAAATTGATAGTTCCAAGTCTGTAGTCACACACATAAACCTCAGTGGGTCTAGTAAACAAAGAAACAAAACAAAATAACAAGCAAAAAACCTTATGAATGTGGGAAGGAGACTTGGGAGGAAGCAGTGGTAATAGAAATGGGAGGGAACTTAGAGAGGGGGGTATAATAATCCAAATGCATATTACTCATGTATGAAGTGGTCAAAGAATAGTTCTAATGAAAGTTAAAAGCAAACAAAACTTTGCTTTGTCAAAAACAGCTTTACCAAAACTAAAGGAGTTTAATAACCATTGATCAACTCTAATTTAGGAAGAACTGTTATAATAGCTATTTACAAAAGCCAGTTTCCTGAAGGTAATTTCTTTCTTAGATGTATCTTGCTTCCAAGGTAATTTTTTTGTTTTCTGCTTTGACATGAAGTCAGTGGAGAAAGTGAACAGAAGAGATGGACACATTTCTCCATGTGTTTCCTCCTCATCATATTGGGAACCTATCCTTATCAATAAACCAAAAAGTATGGTGTTGAATTAACATAGAAAACAAGTATGTTGCCAATGTTAGCTACTACTTCAGGAAGATTTCTTCTCTGCTTCACAAGCACTGAACCAACACCTTAAAAACTGAAACTAATAGGAAAGAAATTGGGGAAGAGCCTTGAGGACATCGGTACAGGGGGAAACTTTACTTAACAGAACACCAATAGCTTATGCTCTAAGATCAAGAATTGACAAATGGGACTTCATAAAATTGCAACGCTTCTGTAAGGCAAAGGACACTGTCAATAGGACAAACCAGCAACCAACAGATTGGGAAAAGATCTTTACCAATCTTACATCCAATAGTGGGCTAATATCCAATGTATACAACAAAGAAATCAAGAAGTTAGACTCCAGAGAGTCAAATAACCCTATTAAAAAGTGGGGTACAGAGCTAAACAGAGAGTTCTCAACTGAGGAAAACTGAGTGGCTGAGAAGCACCTAAAGAAATATTCAACATCCTTAGTCATCAGGGCACTGCAAATCAAACAACACTGAGATTCCACTTCACACCAGTCAGAATGGCTAAGATCAAAACTCAGGAGATAGCAGATGCTGGTGAGGATGTGGAGAAAGAGGAACACTCCTCCATTGTGGGTAGGATTGCAAGCTGGTAGAACTACTCTGGAAATCAGTCTGGTGGTTCCTCAGAAAATTGGACATAGTACTACCAGAAGACCTAGCTATACCACTCCTGGGCATAGACCCAGAAGATGCTCCAACATGTAATAAGGACACATGCACCACTATGTTCATAGCAGCCCTATTTATAATAGCCAGAAATTAGAAAGAACCCAGATGTCCCTCAACAGAGGAATGGATATAGAAAATGTAGTACATTTGCACAATGGAATACTACTCAGTTATTAAAAACAATGAATTCATGAAATTCTTAGGCAAATGAATGGAAGTAGAAAATATCATCCTGAGTGAGGTAACCCAATCACAAAAGAACACACGTGGTATGCACTTATTGATAAGTGTATATTAGTCCAGAAGCTCAGAATACCCAAGATACAATTCACAGACCACATGAAGCTCAAGAAGAAGGAAGACCAAAGTGTGGATACTTTGGTCCTTCTTAGAAGGAGGAACAAAGACCAGGCAGTGGTGGCACATGCCTGTTGAGGCAGAGGCAGGCTGATTTGATCAGAATACTGTCTTGCTGTCTGTCTCTTGTGTCTCTTGTCTCTACATTCTCTCCTAGGTGGTCTGGGGACCCTGTTGACTGTCCTGCAGGTCAGGACAAGTTCCAGGACAGCCATGGCTATACAGAGAAACCCTGTCTCAAAGAAAAGGAAAGAAAGAAAGGAAGGAAGGAAGGAAGGAAGGAAGGAAGGAAGAAAGAAAGAAAGAAAGAAAGAAAGAAAGAAAGAAAGAAAGAAAGAAAGAAAGAAAAAGAAAAGAAGGGGGAACAAAACAGCCCTGAGAGAGATACAGAGACAAAGTGTGGAGTAGAGACTGAAGGAAGGCCATCCAGAGACAGCCCCACCTGGGAATCCATCCCATATACAGTTACCAAACCCAGACACTATTGTGGATGCCAACAAGTGCTTGCTGGCAGGAGCCTGATATAGTTGTCTCCTGAGAGGCCCTGCCAGAGACTTAGAAAGAAAAACAGAGGAAGATGCTCTCAGCCACCCATTGGACTGAACACAGGGCCCCCAATGGAGGAACTAGAGAAAGGATCCAAGGAGCTGAAGAGTTTGCAACCCCATAGGAGGAACTACAATATGAACCAACCAGTACCCCCAGAGCTCCCAGGAACTAAACCACCAACCAAAGAGTTCACATGGAGGGACCCATGGCTCCAGCAGCATATGTAGCAGAGAATTGCCTTATCGGACATCAATGAGAGGAGAGACCCTTGGTCCTGTGAAGGCTCATTGTCCCAGTGTAGGAGAATTCAGGGACAAAGAAACAGGAGTGGGTGGGTTAGTGAGCAGGGGGAGGCGGATGGGATAGGGGGTTTTCAGAGGGAAAAATGAGGAAAGGGGATAACATTTGAAATGTAAATGAACAAAATATCTAATAAAAAACTGAAACAAACAGATTGGAGTTTGCAACATTCTGGCTTTTCTTCCATTTTCTTTAACTGTTGTTATTATAGTGTCAGAAGTCACCAAGTTAGCTATGCTTTGCTACACTTTAAAGAAAGTTAAAATTAAGCCTTTGCTTTGAAAATTTCCATAAAACCCTTATTTCTCAGAGCGAGGCTGGCAAACCTCCTGAAGCTGATTGCTGTTTTTCCCTTTCTGAAGCATCATTTGTGGCATAAGCCTTGTGTTTGAGTTCTTGGTCAGTGAGGCTGTCTCAATTCCATATGCGCCTGCGATCACATTACGAGTAAACCAGACTTTTAACTAGTTAATTCCATGAAGCCCTTTTCCTAAAACACAGAAAGATGTACGCTGAAAGGCTTACACATTGTTCTTATTAACAACTATCACAGAAACCGATTTGAATTTATACAAAACATTTTTGGAGAAATTATACATTTAGGCCTATTATATACTAAGGGTAAAAGATCCCAATCATGGCTGGGTTTGGACAATTATCATACATAATGACATTAAAAGGACAGTAGAATTTCTAGCTGCCTTTTGGCACCTTGTCTGTTCTCTGCAGTCATTTTGACATTGGGGTATTTTCTGTTTCAACCCAGCTTCAGGGAGTTAAGCTCTGCTCTCTTCCTTCTGACCTTCCCTTATTTTGCTACAGATCTTACTCTAGCACCTCCATAGAAGAGGCCATGAAAAGGGGTGAGAACCCCCCCACCCCACCACCACGGCCACAGAAAACCCATTCCAGAGCCTCCTCCTTGGATCTGAATAAAGTCTTCCAGCCCAGCGTGCCAGGTGAAGTGTCCCTCTGCAGCCACCCAAGCCATTCCCTTTCCTGCTGGAGGCAGTATATGTCACTGCTGCAAAGGCCTCTGTGTGTTAGGGAAAAGAGCAGACAGATCTGGCAGTTTTCCTTGGCATGCAAGTCTTTATGTTGCTGTCATATTCTTGGGCACACACAGACACACACACACACAAAAAAATCCCAGACAGATACATAGCATATGGGTCTGGAGACTTTCCACACTGCTGAGAATCAAGAATTATGAAGTTCTTATTTTTTTTTTTAACTAAGAGAACAAAAATGCTTCAACTGCAGGCACTGTGAGCCTGCTTGGCTGCAGTCTTGTCCTCTATATTCATGGTGATTTTAAAGTAAGATCAGTGGTATTGTCCTGAGACATTATATGGTTCTTCGAGGTCAGAGCTCAGTGATCAGCACCTGGCCAGAACTTTCTATGGTAGTTTATCCTTGTGTTCTTAGGGTTCAATTCAGAAGCCTCTACATCTCAATGATGTTTGGGTGGTGGGCAGGGGTATAGGGCTGTGGGCCTTGTGGGTGGGCTGCTTTGGACTTTCTGGGAATTATTTTTGAGCCAGAAGCTATATAGCACTGGGGCCGGAGGTGTCAGAGAGGCCTACTTTTTCCCTTACTTCCTGTGAGGTAGGGTGTGTCTTCCTAGGAAAGCTGAGGAACAAAATGTAGGAGACATGCCTTTGCTTCAGTACGGGTGACAGCAGGGACAGCATTGTCTCAGATGCCATGCGGGGAGCTGCAAGGGCGTTTCCACTGATGTATGTAGGTAAACTATCGATATGAATTCCTGAAATGTTTTCTCCATCTGTGTGCAGTTTAAATCAAGGCAGACTTGGCTGCTAGTGATGTTTAGATTATTACCTTCCCTACTAAAGCAAGGAGGCTCATTGGCTCTCACATTAGCATGACCTCAGTGTCCTGGCAGAGCTCAGGATGTTTCAATTGTTCTAATACTCTCGTCATAGTGAAGTTATAGATTGTTTTTTAATATACTCAAACTGGGACCTCTCTATGAAACTGATTCTCTGCAATGAGTTCATCAGATAAAAATTTCTCTTAAATTGTCCCCCATTCTTTGTTCCAAGTTCTGACATCATTTCATAGTGATTGGTCTTTAGGGTAAGAGTAGCCATAGGTGATGATATTATGAAAATTTCACATGGATATAGGATTATGAACGTGAAGAATCTACTGTGATTGTGTCAGTGTCTTTCCCCTGCACGGACTGAGAATGGAAACATATGTGCATCTCTCAGTGTATTTGGAGCATGCGTAGATGCTTTTTTGCCTGCTTGTTTTTCAGAGTGAGCTAATCTTTTGCCCCAGATTCTTTATATTTAAAGTAAGGCTAATATGTGCTCCTTGGGGTTATAAGGCTTTGGTTAGTTAATAAACATACTTCAAATATTAGCCTGTTTGGCCCATATACCTTAATATGTATCCAAGGCTCACATTTCCATGGCTGAAAAGTTCCAGGGGCAGCCCTGATACTTTGTGAGTGATAAGGATAAAGCCCCAGGACTCCCTTGATGCCAGTGGATAGTTCTGTGATTCTTTCTAGAAAGATTTCAGAAGGCTTCCAGAATGACCAGACTAGGATTAGTCTGTCATAGCACCCATTTGTTAACAAATCTTATATTTTTCTATCTTAGTGCTCTGTCTAACTTTGCCCATAGCCATATAAGATGCACTCTCAAGTTCCAGTCTCGAGGCTGCTTTAGAGAGATTCTGAATTTAGGCAGTGTCTTTTAGCATTTTCACTGGTGACATGTATTTCTTGGTTTGATAAATGGCATGTATTTTGGTTTGATAAATGTGTTGGAGAAAACTCTTTCATTATGTCTAGATAAATCTAATAGTTGTATTAAAAATAGCTAACGGGGTACTAGGAAAGATGACCCAATTGTTAAGAGTATGGGTCACTGTTCCAGAGGAACCTAGGTTCAGATCCCAGCACCCACATGGCTGCGCATAAGTGTCTATAACTCTAGTTCCAGGGGATCCAACACCCTCTTCTGGCCTCCATGGACATTATATGTGTGTGGCTCACAGACTTATATGCAGGCAGAGTATGTGCACACATGTGGTGATGATGATGATGATGATGATGATTATGATGATGATGTTGATAGCTGGGCAGAGAGATCTGCATTCATAGACCAATACCAGTTTCTTTTAAGAATAGGTGTTCCCAAGTGGATATATATATATTTTTTGATACAGGGTCTCACTATTTAGTCCAGGCTGGCCTCAGAATCACTATGTAGTCCCAGGGTAGTCTAGAACTTTTAGGGGAATCCTCCTGCATCAGTCTCTCAAGTATTGGAATCCAGCTTACACGAAAGGTTTACAGAAATGAACTTTTAACAAGCAGTTTAAATTCATCTCATGAGGAACAGAATGTTCCTATAGTATAAAAGGCAGATGTTATCTTTGTGTCTTAGGTTTCTATTGATGTGATATAGCCCCATGATCAAAGAAGGGCTTACAGTTCTAGAGGAATCAGACAGGTTCATGACCATGGTGGTTGGAAAAGTATGGTAGTAGGCAGGCATGACAACTGGAGAAGCAAGCAGAAGACGGGCGGCTTACATCTTCAACCACAAGCAGGAAACAGAGAGAAAAAAAAACTGAAAAAGCACAGGCCCTAAAGCTCTCAAAACCTGTCCTCAGTGACACACTTCCTCCAGCAAGGCCACACTTCTTCGGCCTGCTTAAATAGAGCCACCAACATGGCCAAGTATTCAAATGCCTGAGACTAGGAGGGACATCTCACTCAAGCCCCCATACATGGCATCTACTTAATTTGTTTCTGTGTTAGTTCATTCTTACAGAAAAGTACTAGAGGTTTTCTAAATTGTGTACAATTTTATTATGTTCTATATTTCTAGAAAATATTTAAAATGTGATGAGCCAGAAAATGCCTAAAGTAGAGAGAGACTAAACATACCAGAGGCCTTAGAGAACATATATGACCATGATCATTACACTAGTCTTTAGACAACAGGATCAGACTACACTTGTTGTTCCATGTCCTAGCCCTTCCAATTAGTACTTTTTCTATTTCACGGTGAAAAAAATGTACCATTCTTTTTAATGAATGCATGATATGAACGTGCAATAGTTGATTATACATTGGTAGAAAAATTTCCCCCAACAGACACAAACTTTCTTTTCCTCCCCCACTATCCCACTTCACTCTTAGGATGCAAACAAGGCAAAAGTAATCAATGATTTCAAACCTACACTTACATTTTCTCATCCAGTTATTTTCTTGTGTTAAATCCTAAATGGAGGAGTTTGGGCTCAAAGGCCATAGATGTTTCCGGTACAGATGTATATTGCTAGAGTGCTGCAGAAAGCCTGTGAGCTTGCTTCATTTCTAGCTTGTCTCACTGTGTCCTCTAGATCCTCATGTATCAGTCCTCATCTCTTTTTGAATGTAGGCAAAAACTTTCTTGATTCCTTATAAGTTCAAGCATTTTTTCCACACTGTTATTGGCCATTATTTCATCTTTTGTGACTCATTTGCTTACAAGGTTCACTCAACTTCTGTTGACTAATCACAGGTACCATTTACTATATATTTTCACCTTTCCTAAGAACTTCTGTGCTTCTCTTCTCCCAGGAATGTGAGAATGCCAACAGGCCATGGACAGCTGATCTACTACTCTGCTACGTCCTTTTCCCTCCAGTCTCTCCTGCTAATTTTGTCTTTTTACAAGTCTATCTGGGCTGCTGTATTTATAAAAACAGGAATAAGAAAAGGAATGGGAAAGAAGGGAAGATGGTTTGAGATGAAGCAAGATATTGACTTGAGTGGAAAAAACAAAGCCTTCTTTAAAAGATGGGGCTCAAATGGTGGTAGAATGCAGTGTGTGCTGCTGAGGTGTGGAGAGATAGTAGCCTAAAGTGATAATATGGAAAGGAAATTGGATGTAGGGGCTAGAGAAATGACACAGCAGCAAAGATCATTGACTACTCTGTCTAGTACTCAGTACCCACATGATTGTACATTGTGGTGGTTTGAATATGCTTGACCCAAGGAGTGGCACTATTTGGAGGTGTCACTGGCATAAGCTTTAAGACCCTCATCTTAGCTGCCTGGAAGCTAGTCTTCTCCTAGCTGCCCTCGGAACAAGAGGTGGAACTCTCAGCTCCTTCAGCCCCATGTTTGCCTAGATGCTTCCATGTTCCCGCCTTGATGATAATAGACTGAATCCCTGAACCTCTAAGCTAGCCACAATTAGATGTTATCCTTTATAAGAATTACCTTGGTCATGGTATCTGTTCACAGCAGTAAAATCCTAAGACACTCATGTAACTCCAATTCTAGAGGATCCAACACCCTCTTTGTACTTTCATGGGCACTAGGCATGTATTTATGTGAATATGCACATGCAGGCAAAACATCCATACACATAAAAACGAAAGTAAATCTAAAATTAATTTTTTAAAAAAAGGCTAGAGAGATAGCTCAGCAGTTAAGAGCTCTTCCAGAGGTCCTGCTCTTCCACAGGTCCTGAGTTCAAGTCCCAGCAACCACATGGTGGCTCACAACCATCTGTAATGGGATTCAGTGCCCTCTTCTGGTGTGTCTAAAGACAGCTACAGTATACTCACATACATTAAATAAATAAATAATTCTTTTTAAAAAATCAAAAAAGCCTGGTGTGGTGGTGTACTACTTTACTTGAATCCTAGCTCTTGGGGGTCAGAGGCAGGTAGATTTCTGTGAGTTCAAGACTAGACTGGTCTACAAAGCAAGTTCAAGACCATCCAGGGTTATACAGTGAGACCATTTTGTAAACAAAAACAACTAAAAAAAGGCAGGCAGACAGGCAGGCAGAAAGGAAGGAAGGAAGGAAGGAAGGAAGGAGGGAGGGAGGGAGGGAAAGAAATGGATAGCCAAGAAGTAAACATGCAAGAGGAAATGAAGAGAAAGATGAGATAAAGAAGAGTAATGTTTATATCGAACACAGAACAACAATGTATAAAAAAATGTAGAAGATGGCCTTGTTAGACCCCAAAGGGAGGAGAGGCCCTTGGTCCTGGAAAGGCTCGATGCCACAGTGTAGAGGAATGCCAGGACAGGGAAATGGGAGAGGGTTGATTGGGGAACAGGAGTAGAGGAGAGGGCTTATGGGATTGTTTTTTTGGGGGGGGGACCAGGAAAGGGGATAACATTTGAAATGTAAATAAAGAATGTATCTAATAAAATAAATAAATAAATAATAAAAATGACAAGTTTGCAAATACAGAACAATAGGTTTCAATTTTGAGAATTGCAGAGAGAGTGTGGATATGGAATTTACAGGAGCCCAGGGCTCTAGGAACAGGCAACAAACAAGTGTGGGCTTTCATTGGAGAAGGTGATATGATCGGATCAGGTAATTTGTTGTAGATAATCCTGGTCTTAAAGCCATCTATTCACCTGTCTCACACAACTGCCATATTTGAAAGACAATATAAATGTGTGAGGATGAGCCAGCCACATGCATGTACAAATACATAAGTAAATGTAATAATCATGCAGGGTGTGATACAGATCTACAAAATCTAGAGGCAGTCAAGCCTGAGGCCTGTTTGATGATGGTTTGGTTTTGTAAGTTTGCTATTGTTACCCATGAAACATCTATTACTGAAATTCCTATAAGAAAAATCACATGCTGAGCCCACTCCTTTTTACAATTAAACTGGCTTTTATCATTACAATGGTAAATCTTTTTTCCATGAAATGTTTTTTTTTCTCCTCTACTGGATGGAAAGTCCTTCCTTCCACTTTTGACTCTGACCTGTTCTTCCAAAGCCATGCCAAAGGTTTACAGCATGTGGTTTCCATGGTGATGGTAAAAAAGCTTTAGTTCTGCCTTTATTACAATAGTCCTATCTATTCTTGTTATTGAGAATCTTGGCAGAAGCACGAAGACTGTGAGAGGTTATAGCTACCCTTTAAAAATTTAGACTAGGTACTTCTACCACTTCCACTCAGACCAAGGGAACAAAAACTGGTCCCATGGATAAATCCAGGTATGAAACAGGGTAGTTGTTTTCTAATGGCACCATTTTACTCTAACAGAGGAGGGTGGATATTTCTGGATAGCCTTTTTCTACCATACTTCATATTATAGCCTCATCCATTAAGAGCCACACATAAAACCATTCTGATGGCTGAAAAAAAATACTTACACATCATTAGTGGTTTCCCATCAGTGATGGTTAGTTGTTATGTTCCAGCTAGATAGAATCTGGAATTACCTTGGAAGGAAGTGTCAGTGAAGAATTGTCTAAATTAGGTTGTTTTGTGGGCTTGAGGTGAGAAGGTCCTTCCTACTACTGAGGCACCATTCACCAACTGTGTGAAAGGAGAGGGGGATTCAACAGAGGTAGGTGTTTGTAGCTCTCTGCTTCTTTTTTTTTTTTTTTTTCCTATGTTTTTTTTTTATTATTCGATATAATTTATTTACATTTCAAATGATTTCCCCTTTTCTAGCCCCCCCACTCCCCGAAAGTCCCGCAAACCCCCTTCTCTTCCCCTGTCCTCCCACCCACCCCTTCCCACTTCCCCGTTCTGGTTTTGCTGAATACTGTTTCACTGAGTCTTTCCAGAACCAGGGGCCACTCCTCCTTTCTTCTTGTACCTCATTTGATGTGTGGATTATGTTTTGGGTATTCCAGTTTTCTAGGTTAATATCCACTTATTAGTGAGTGCATACCATGATTCACCTTTTGAGTCTGGGTTACCTCACTTAGTATGATATTCTCTAGCTCCATCCATTTGCCTAAGAATTTCATGAATTCATTGTTTCTAATGGCTGAATAGTACTCCATTGTGTAGATATACCACATTTTTTGCATCCACTCTTCTGTTGAGGGATACCTGGGTTCTTTCCAGCATCTGGCAATTACAAATAGGGCTGCTATGAACATAGTAGAACATGTATCCTTATTACATGGTGGGGAGTCTTCTGGGTATATGCCCAGGAGTGGTATAGCAGGATCTTCTGGAAGTAAGGTGCCCAGTTTTCGGAGGAACCGCCAGACTGATTTCCAGAGTGGTTGTACCAATTTGCAACCCCACCAGCAGTGGAGGAGTGTTCCTCTTTCTCCACACCCTCTCCAACACCTGCTGTCTCCTGAATTTTTAATCTTAGCCATTCTGACTGGTGTAAGATGAAATCTTAGGGTTGTTTTGATTTGCATTTCCCTAATGACTAATGAAGTTGAGCATTTTTTAAGATGCTTCTCCGCCATCCGAAGTTCTTCAGGTGAGAATTCTTTGTTTAACTCTGTACCCCATTTTTTAATAGGGTTGTTTGGTTTTCTGGAGTCTAACTTCTTGAGTTCTTTATATATATTGGATATTAGCCCTCTATCTGATGTAGGATTGGTGAAGATCTTTTCCCAATTTGTTGGTTGCCGATCTGTCCTCTTGATGGTGTCCTTTGCCTTACAGAAACTCTGTAACCTTATGAGGTCCCATTTGTCAATTCTTGCTCTTAGAGCATACGCTATTGGTGTTCTGTTCAGAAACTTTCTCCCTGTACCGATGTCCTCAATGGTCTTCCCCAGTTTTTTTTCTATTAGCTTCAGAGTGTCTGGCTTTATGTGGAGGTCCTTGATCCATTTGGATTTGAGCTCTCTGCTTCTTGACTGGGCTTGTGATGTGACCAGTTGCTTTAAATTCCTGCTGTTGTGACATCTATGTTATAATGGACTGTAACCTGGAACTGTGAGCTATGATAAGCCTTTTCTCCCCGAAGTTGATTTTGTCAGAGTGTTTTATTCTTGAATATTTTATTTACATTTCAAATGTTTTCCCCTCTCTAGGTCTCCCCTTCGGAAATCCCCTATCCCATCTCCCCTCCCCTGCCTCTACGAGGGTGCTCCCCTACCCATCCACTCCCATCCTCCTGCCCAGGCATTCCCCTACACTGGGGAATCGAACACCCTCAGGCCCAAGGGCCTCTCCTCCCACTGATGTCCAACAAGGCCATCCTCACAGGTTGCTTCATGTGTACTCTTTGGTGGTCCAGTTCCTGGGAGCTCTGGTGGGGGGGGGGAGTCTGGCCTGTTGATACTGTTGCTCCCTCTGTGGACCTACAAACCCCTCAGCTCCTTCAGTCCTTCTCCAACTCCTCTGTCTGGGACCCTCAAGCTCAGTGGCTGCAAGCTTCTGCTTCTGTCTTTGTCAGCCTCTAGCAGAGGTTGACAAAGCAAGCACTTCCATCATCCATCAGCAAGCACTTCCAACATCCAAAATAGCACCTGGGTTTGGTAACTGTATATGGAATGGCTCCCCAGGTGGGACAGTCTCTGGATGGCCTTTCCTTCAGTCTCTGCTCCACACTTTGTCTCCATATTTTCTCCTCTGAGTATTTTGTTCACCCTTCTAAAAAGCACCGAAACATCCACATTTTGGTTTTCCTTCTTCTTAGGCTTCATATGGTCTGTGAATTGAATCTTGGGTATTCCGAACTTTTGGGCTAATATTCACCTATTAGTGAGCATGTGTCCTTATTGCATGTTGGAGCATCTTCTGGGTATAAGCCCAGGAGTGGTATAGCTGGGTCCTCAGGAATTACTCAGGCCTTTGAGTTTCCTCAGTTAATTCTGTTTAGCTCTGCTTCCCATTTTTAAAAAAGGTTATTTGGTTCTCTGGCATCTAACTTCTTGAGTTCTTTGTATATATTAGATATTAGCCCTCTATTGGATGTAGGATTGGTGAAGATCTTTTCCCAGTTTGTTGGGTGCCGTTTTGTCCTTTTGACAGTGTCCTTTGCCTTACAGAAACTTTGTAATTTTATGAGGTCCCATTTGTCAATTCTTGATCTTAGAGCATAAGCTATTGGTGTTCTGTTCAGGAACTTTTCCCCTGTGCCCATGTCCTCAAGGGTTTTCCCCAGTTTCTTTTCTATTAGCTTCAGTATATCTGGTTTTATGTAGAGGTCCTTAATCCACTTGGACTTGTACTTTGTACAGGGAGATAATAATGGATCAATTTGCATTTTTCTACATGTTGACTGCCAGTTTTTACCAGCACCATTTGTTGAAAATGCATGATCATTTTTGGTATATTAATCCTGCTAATACATGAGCATGGGAGATCTTTGCATCTTCTGTTATCTTCTTCGATTTTTTTCTTCAGGGACCTGAAATTCTTGTCAAATAGATCTTTCACTTGCTTGATTAGAGTTACACAAAAATATTTTATATTATTTATGGCCATTGTGAAGGGTGTTGTTTTCTTAATTTCTTTCTCAGCCCATTTATCATTTGTATAAAGGAAGGCTACTGATTTGTCCGACTTAATTTTATGTCCAGCCACTTTGCTGAAGTTGTTTATCAGTTGTAGGAGTTCTCTGATGGAGTTTTTTGGGTCACTTAAGTATGCTATCATATCATCTGCAAATATTGACAATTTGACTTCTTCCTTTCCAATCTGTATCACTGTGACCTCCTTTTGTTGTCTAATTGCTCTAGCTAGAACTTCAAGTACTATATTGAATAAATATGGAGAGAGAGGGCAATCTTGTCTAGTCCCTGATTTTAGTGGGATTGCTTCAAGTTTCTTTTCATTTAGTTTGATGTTGGCTACCGGTTTGCTGTATATTGCTTTTACTATGTTTAGGTGTGGGCATTGAATTCCTGATCTTTCCAAGACTTTTAACATGAAAGGATGCTGAATTTTGTCAAATGCTTTTTCAGCATCTAATGAAATGTCCATGTGGTTTTTTTCTTTGAGTTTGTTTATGTAGTGGATTACATTGATGGATTTCCTTATATTGAACCATCCCCTGAATTCTTGGGATGAAGCCTACTTGATCATGGTCAAGTATTGTTTTGATGTGTTCTTGAACTCTGTGAGAATTTTATTGAGTATTTTTGCATTGATATTCAGAAGGGAAATTGGTCTAAAGTTCTCTTTCTTTGGTCTTTGTGAGGTTTTAGTATCAGTGTAACTGTGGCTTCATAGAATGAATTGGGTAGTATTCCTCCTGTTTCTATTTTGTGGAATAGTTTGAAGAGAATTGGTATTAGGTATTCTTTGAACATCTGATAGAATTCTGTTCTAAATCCATCTGGTCCTGTGCTTTTTTTGGTTGGGATACTTTCAATGACTGCTTCTTTTTCTTTAGGGGTTATGTGACTGTTTAGATGGTCTATCTGATCTTAATTTAACTTTGGTATTTGGCATCTATCTATATAATTGTCCATTTCCTCCAGATTTTCCAGTTGTGTTGAGCATAGGCTTTTGTAGTAGGATCTGATGATTTTTTTGAATTTCCTCAGTTTCTGTTGTTATATCTCCATTTTCATTTCTGATTTTGTTAATTTGGATACTGTCTCTGTGCCCTCTGATTAGTCTGGCTAATGGTTTATCTATCTTGTTGATTTTCTCAAAGAACCAACTTCTGGTGTGTTGGCGTAACCAGGGCTTGCTGTGGTTGGAGAACTGCGTTTTGATTATGCCAACTAGCCTTGGTTTCTGTCGCTTGCCTTTTGCCATCTGGTTATCTCTGGTGTTAGCCGGTCTTGCTGTCTCTGACTGTGGCTTGTCCCTCCTGTAAGCCTGTGTGTCAGTACTCCTGGGAGACCAGTTCTCTCTGGGAGGAATTTAGGCATGTTGGCACAGGGTCAACTCTGGGGTGCAGACAGATACCAGAAGGACCCTGTGCCCAGCTTCTCCTTGGTTCCTATGCCCTGATGGCTCTAGGAGGGTCCCTCTTGGGCAAGGAATTTGAAGAGAAGTGGTGGTCTCACCCGTGTTCACAGGTGTGTCGGCTCTCCTGGGGGACCAGGTTTCTCCTGGTGGTATTTGTGTATGGAGTGCTGTGGCCCATGACCAGCTCCAGGTGCAGACAGGGGAACCAGAACCTCCTGTCCCAGTCCTGTGCCAGACCTGAGGGTTCTGGCAGGGTCCCTCTAAGCAGCAGTGGTGGTTGTTTTACCTGTGCTCACAGGCTGGTCTGCACTCCTGGGAGGCTTGCTCTCTCCTGGTACTATTTAGGTATGGCTTCCTGTGACATAGGATTAACTCTGGGTGCAGACGGAAACACGAAGGCTATCAGAGTGTTTTTTAAATCATAGGAAAAGAAAACAAAGATGTTACCTTTGCTTTAAAATATTGATAATAAAATTCATCCCATAATTAAAATTACAATGCATCCATACGATAAACAAATGATGTCTGTGTACTACTTAGAAAACATCTGAGATAAATTAAGCTACAAAGACCAATTGCAGAGTATTTGTGCTTGTAAATATATAGACAGTTTCAAGATGAATACTTATTTCTATTTTGAGATAGGGTCTCAAAACCTGTAATCCAGATTTAACTGCTTCCACCTTTTATATACTGAGATTAGTGTGCCTGACTCATGACAACCGATAAGTGATGATTGTCTCTAGGGAAAGGAACAGTATGGCTGGGGACAGGAATTAGAGACAGTCTTACTTTTTTTATTCATTCTTTCAAATATTGCTTCATATAGGCATATTACCTATTATGCTGTAAGGTCTAACAGTGGTACATGAGAATCCAGAGCTATTTTTCCTGGCTAAATTTACCCATCACAAAGTTGCTTACCATTCCAGGGTATCTTTCTAACCATCTGCTACCACCTCCTGGAATGCAGCTGAAATGACAGAAGCATTCTAGAGCATTTCTTTCAGGTACTGCTATATTTTTCAGCTTATTTTCTGTTCTCCTTCAGTATAGGGGGCTGGGAGACTTCCCATAACTTCTTTTGTGATATGTTTGCTCAGGTAAAATATCCTGCTAGTGTTCAGACTTAATGTGGGAGGTGAGTGTTGACTACTCAGTGGTGAACTGGTGGAAGTCTATCCCAGACTTTATATACATGGTTATATATACTCTGTGACTTGAGAAATAGGAAACTCCTTGGGGGTAAGAGATGCTTTCAAGACCAGACTCCCTCTCATCTTCTCTGAAGGATGTAGTTGGTTATCTCTGCCTTGGAGATTGCCTCATGTCTCATTCCCTTCGAAATTTCGTACAATTTAAGGCTTCAGTAGGATTATGGGATTTGTGCCCCGCATATTTGAGGCTCATGATACAGATCCAGTCCGAGCAGTTTTATTTTTATAAGTTGAAGTAAAATTTACCTTTAAAAAGCATACAGTTCAGTGGCCTTTGTATATTTCTAGTATTAAATAATCTATACTGTCCAATTTCATAACATTTTCAACATCTCAAAAGAAATCTTTATCCTTAATTAGTCATTTCCCATCTACCCTTTTCTCCCTGCAGTCCCTGGTAACCACCAACATACTTTATATTTCTATGGATATATGTGTTCTGAATATTCTATATTAATATAAAAATGTGGTCTTTTGAGACATTTCTTTTAAGTTATAGTTTTTAATACTCATCCACATTGTAGTGTGAATCACTGCTTCATTCCTTTCGCGGTGGCATGGTTATAGCAACTCTGTTTTTGTTGTTTATCTGTTGATGAGCATTTGACTTGTTCCTACTTTTTGACTATTGTGAATAGTTCTGTGATCATTCTTGTCCAAGTTTTCATGAAAACATGCTTTTTCTTTCTTGGACATATACACAGGTATAGAATTTCTGGTTTATATGACAGCACTTTAGTGGATATTTTGTGAATTTATTGAACTGTTTTCCAAAGCAACTCTATCAATTTACTACTTCACAAATAATGTATAGGGATTCTAGTCCATTGATACCCTTAGAATGCTTGTTATAGCTTTTTTTATTGCAACTTCCTAATGAGTGTGAGTCTACTATATGTCATGTTGGAAGAAGTAGCCATAAAAACATTGCTACATCTTATTTTTCTAATTGTCTTATTTATTTACATTCCAAATGTTGTCCCCCTTCTCCATCCCCCCTTCAAGAGTTCTTCACCTAATATCCCCTCCCCTTTGCATCTGAGAGGGTGCTCCCTCACCCACTACACCCCATCACCTGCTCCCCCACCTCACCCTCCCTGTATCCCCCTTCTCTGGGGCATCAACTTTCTACATGATTAAGCAACCCTCTCCTACAGAGGCCAGACCAGGCAGTCTTCTGCTACATATGTTCCCCAGGCCCACTGACTAGCCTATGTATGCTCTTTGGTTAGTGGCTCAGTTTGTGGGATCTCCCAGGGGTCTGGGGTAGTTGACACTATTAGTCTTCATATGGGGTTACCATCCCCTTGAGCTCCTGTTTTTTTTTTTTTTTTTTTTTCTTGATTTGTAAGTTGTATTTTTAAATGTATTCAAGTTTCTTTTCTGGTCTTTTCTTTTGAAGTTTTAATAGCACCATTTGAATGCAAACCTTTGAATGCTTTCCTTTTTTTTAAATTTTTTTTTATTATTCGATATAATTTATTTACATTTTAAATGATTTCCCCTTTTCTAGCCCCCCCACTCCCCGAAAGTCCTGCAAGCCCCCTTCTCTTCCCCTGTCCTCCCACCCACCCCTTCCCACTTCCCCGTTCTGGTTTTGTTGAATACTGTTTCACTGAGTCTTTCCAGAACCAGGGGCCACTCCTCCTTTCTTCTTGTACCTTATTTGATGTGTGGATTATGTTTTGGGTATTCCAGTTTTCTAGGTTAATATCCACTTATTATTGAGTGCATACCATGATTCACCTTTTGAGTCTGGGTTACCTCACTTAGTATGATATTCTCTAGCTCCATCCATTTGCCTAAGAATTTCATGAATTCATTGTTTCTAATGGCTGAATAGTACTCCATTGTGTAGATATACCACATTTTTTGCATCCACTCTTCTGTTGAGGGATACCTGGGTTCTTTCCAGCATCTGGCAATTACAAATAGGGCTGCTATGAACATAGTAGAACATGTATCCTTATTACATGGTGGGGAGTCTTCTGGGTATATGCCCAGGAGTGGTATAGCAGGATCTTCTGGAAGTAAGGTGCCCAGTTTTCGGAGGAACCGCCAGACTGATTTCCAGAGTGGTTGTACCAATTTGCAACCCCACCAGCAGTGGAGGAGTGTTCCTCTTTCTCCACACCCTCTCCAACACCTGCTGTCTCCTGAATTTTTAATCTTAGCCATTCTGACTGGTGTAAGATGAAATCTTAGGGTTGTTTTGATTTGCATTTCCCTAATGACTAATGAAGTTGAGCATTTTTTAAGATGCTTCTCCGCCATCCGAAGTTCTTCAGGTGAGAATTCCTTGTTTAACTCTGTACCCCCATTTTTTAATAGGGTTGTTCGGTTTTCTGGAGTCTAACTTCTTGAGTTCTTTATATATATTGGATATTAGCCCTCTATCTGATGTAGGATTGGTGAAGATCTTTTCCCAATTTGTTGGTTGCCGATTTGTCCTCTTGATGGTGTCCTTTGCCTTACAGAAACTTTGTAATTTTATGAGGTCCCATTTGTCAATTCTTGCTCTTAGAGCATACGCTATTGGTGTTCTGTTCAGAAACTTTCTCCCTGTACCAATGTCCTCAAGGGTCTTCCCCAGTTTCTTTTCTATTAGCTTCAGAGTGTCTGGCTTTATGTGGAGGTCCTTGATCCATTTGGATTTGAGCTTAGTACAAGGAGACAAGGATGGATCAATTCGCATTCTTCTGCATGCTGACCTCCAGTTGAACCAGCACCATTTGTTGAAAAGGCTATCTTTTTTCCATTGGATGTTTTCAGCCTCTTTGTCGAGGATCAAGTGGCCATAGGTGTGTGGGTTCATTTCTGGATCTTCAATCCTGTTCCATTGATCCTCCTGCCTGTCACTGTACCAATACCATGCAGTTTTTAACACTATTGCTCTGTAGTATTGCTTGAGGTCAGGGATACTGATTCCCCCAGATTTCCTTTTGTTGCTGAGAATAGTTTTAGCTATCCTGGGTTTTTTGTTGTTCCAGATGAATTTGATAATTGCTCCTTCTAACTCTGTGAAGAATTGAGTTGGGATTTTGATGGGTATTGCATTGAATCTGTATAGTGCTTTAGGCAAAATGGCCCTTTGAATGCTTTCATAGGTCCAGGTTACATGTCACTTGTGCTTTCAGTATCCCATCGAAGAAATTATTGCCTAGCTCAAAGCTATACATTTCCTTTGCTTCAGAAAGTTTCATATGTGTGCTTTTAAAATTTATGGCATCCATTTCAAGTTAATTGTTGTATATGAGACAGAACTCCAGTTTTATTTTTCTGTATGTGTTTGTTTAGTTTTCCCTGTATCATTTCCTGAAGAATATTCATGTTTGATACTGTTCTGGAAAGTTAATTAAGTATGTCTTTATTTCTAGAGTCTCAAGTCTATTCCTTTATGTTTACCCTTATTTGAACTTAACAGTGTCTTAGTAATTATGTGATCGTAGTTTTTTTTTTCTTGTTGTTGTTGTTTGTTTGTTTTCGAGACAGGGTTTCTCTGTATAGACCTGGCTGTCCTGGACTCACTCTCTAGACCAGGCTGGCCTGGAACTCAGAAATCTGCCTGCCTCTGCCTCCCAAGTGCTGGATTAAAGGCATGCGCCACCACTGCCTGGAAGTTATTTTTTTTTAAAATTATTTCATATGTATGATTATTTTGCTTGCACGTGTGTGCACACATGAGGCTGACATTATATCCTCTTAAGAAAGAGTTATAGCTGGTTCTGAGATGCTGGTTTCAGGGATCAAACCCAAGTCCTTTGGCAGAGCAGCCAGAGCCATCTTCAGTTCTTAAAAGATTTTTTTGAGATTGCAATTTAATTGCAAAATGTCACCTTTCCTTTCCTATCTCCAAACCCTCCCATATACTCCCTCTAGCTCTCCTTTAAATTCATAGCTGTTGTAGTATGTTTTGGTATCAGGACTACAAGACCTTTTCTTCTTTTTAAATATTTTTTCACTGGGTTGGTACCCTGAATAGACCTTGGGTGCAAACTCTGTAGCCGGTCTCACAACATCCAGAGGGAGCTTCCCTCCCAGGAGCTCTAACACTCCCAGGATCATAGGATCAGAGGAGAGGAGGATACAACATCTGTCCCAACACTGGGAGTAACTGGGACCAGTAGGACCCAGGCACATGGGAACTCCACCCGACCAGTGGCTCAGGATCCTTCCAGTCTGTCTGGGCCTGTGCCCTGAGCAGACCTTGGGCACAAACTCTGCAGCCAGTCCCACAACACCCAGAGGAATCTCCACTCCCAGGCTCTCTGACACACCCAGGATCATAGGATCCCAGGAGCTTGGTTACTAGATCAGGTAGCATGAGAGATAACCAGATGGCGGGAGGCAAGCATAAGAGCATAAGCAACAGAAACCAAGGTTACTTGGCATCATCAGAACCCATTTCTTCCACCATAACAAGTCCTGGATACACCATCACACCAGAAAAGCAAGATTCAGCTTTAAAAATCACTTCTCATGATGATGGTAGAAGACTTTAAGAAGGACATAAATAACTCCCTTAAAGAAATACAAGAGAACACAGGTAAACAGGTAGAAGCCCTTAAAAAGGAAACACAAAAATCCCTTAAAGAATTACAGGAAAATATAACAAAACAGGTGAAGGAAATGAACAAAACTATCCAGGATCTAAAAATGGGACTAGAAACAATAAAGAAATCACAAAGGGAGACAACCCTGGAGACAGAAAACCTAGGAAAGAGATCGGGAGTCATAGATGCAAGTATCACCAACAGAATACAAGAGATAGAAGAGAGAATCTCAGGAGCAGAAGATACCACAGAAAACATTGACACGCTGGGCAGTGGTGGCGCACACCTTTAATACCAGCACTTGGGAGGCAGAGGCAGGTGGATTTCTGAGTTTGAGGCCAGCCTACAGAGGGAGTTCCAGGACAGCCAGGGCTATACAGAGAAACCCTGTCTCGAAAAACCAACCTCCCCCAAAACAAAACAAAACAAAACCAAAAAACAACAACAAACCAGCATTGACACAACAGTCAAAACACAAGAAGCAAAAAACTCTTACCCCCTCCCCCCTCCAAAAAATCCAGGAAATCCAGGACAGAATGAGAAGACCAAACCTTAGGATAATAGATATAGAAGAGAGTGAAGATTCCCAAGTTAAAAGGCCAGTAAATATCTTCAACAAAATTATAGAAGAAAACTTCCCTAACCTAAAGAAAGAGATGCCCATGAACATACAAGAAACCTACAGAACTCCAAACAGACTGGACGAGACCAGAAAGTCCTTCCTGCATATAATAATTAAAACACCAAATGCACAAATATTAAAAGCAGTAAGGAAAAAGGTCAAGTAACATATAAAGGCAGGCCTATCAGAATTACACCAGACTTCTCACCAGAGACTATGAAAGCTAGAAGATCCTGGGCAGACCTCATACAGACCCTAAGAGAACACAAATGTCAGCCAAGACTGCTATACCCAGCAAAACTCTCAATCACCATAGATGGAGAAACCAAGATATTCCTTGATAAAACCAAATTTACACAGAATCTTTCCACAAATCCAGCCCTACAAAGGATAATAGATGGAAAATGCCAACACAAGGAGAGAAACTACACCCTAGAAAAAGCAAGAAAGTAATCTTTCAACAAACCCACACAAACATAATTCCACCTCTAATAACAAAAATAACAGGAAGTAACAATTACTTTTCCTTAATATCTATTAATATGGAAATTAATATTACCAACATATCCTAATCGACTGAAATTCAAAAATATGAGGAATTAGAAATTAGTTGACTGTCGCCCGGTGGTCTCTCTAATTTGGTAACTGGAGAATATGTCCAATTGTACAATCCATATACACTTTCTTCTTGTTTGTATGTGACAGTGTGATGCTGTGTACCACATAATGGTCTTGAAATCATGCTTCTCCTGTCTCAGCCTCTCTATTAGTATGATTGTTTATTTGATGTTTTTATACTATACTATGGTTTTAAGAACAGCTTACATATTTCAAAATTACTTATACAGCCAAAAGAAATGTGTACAGTTAATTTGGGAGGTGGCTTGTAAGAGAACAAAAAAGAGTGAGAATGAATGTTTTGCTTGATATTTATAATTATTGTATCAATTTTGAAGGTGACTTTATAAGTTATTCTTTTTCTGAGATGAATGTTTTTCAAAATTATCAAAGCCAATGGTCCAGAATCTTACCCTCTCCTAATGTCTGTGCCACCCTCCAAGCAGAACCGTTGTTCATTGAAACAGTTGATGAATAACTTCATGGATAGACCATCTTAATACACACACCATTTCTTAAGTGAATATAACGTGTTTCCTCTGGGCTGAGAATGATGACAATCAATCAAGTCAAATAGCTTTGACCATAGCAGGAAATCTGTATCCAAATAATTGTGCCTACAATTCATTCCTTGGTGCAGCAGAACTGTCAACTCTTAGCTTAGCTCCTATGGAGGTAAAGTCCTTTCGTGATGTGAGGGACATTGAAGTGCAGCTTTATTACAATGAACTCCAATGTCTAAAAATTGTTCTTATTTTGGGTACTTGTACCACAGTAAGAGCCAATATTTTAAGCTCTACTAAAGACAAAACAAAAAGACTTTATCTTTGTATGTTCATTTAATAACATGTCCATCATTTTTATGATTGGTATAAAATATATATTGTGTTGAATATAATAAAAAATTAAAATTAAAAAAGAAAAATATAAAATATGCTTTAAGAAGTAAAACAAATATTTTTTCATTATTTGAATTCTCTACTTTTGATTCATGTTATTCTCTTAATAATATTGTCTTCTAGTCCACAAACACAGAATGACTTTTTATTCATTTAGGTCTTTAAACTGGATTTAATAGTGTTTTATACTACAGACGCATACAGATCTTATACTTATCTTGTTAAAGTTGTTCTTAGGAACTTTGTTCCTTTTAAATTGTATTCTAAATAGATTTTTTAAAGGAAAATTCATTTTCAAAGCCTTCAACTGATAGATAATGTATAGAAATATAGTTGGCTTTAGTTTATTTATCCTGAATTCTGTAATCTCATTGAATTTTTGTTTGGATACATCTTACTTTGAAGTTTACATAGTGAGGTGGGCACATATTCACTATAGGGCTCCTAACAGCTTAGCTAATAATCCTTCAGATACTTACAAATTAAAGATGAAATCCCCTTTAGTCTGTTTGAAAGACACCAATAGGATCATAATTGTATATCATATTTCAGTTTCAATTTTTCTCTTGTGTATGAAGTAATTGATCTCAGACCATTTCTCAAGTAACTTATGCTCTATCTATGAAGTGACAACACTACCTTAATTCAGGTTTCCTTGTTTTTACTTAAGGGTTTTTCATTTCACTACTGCCTATCATCAGATATAATAGTTATGAGTGACAAGAGTTTGAGTCACATTTTGTACAAAGGACACATTTATAAAGCATTTTGTGTGCATTATCTCCAATATTCACAGTAATCCTGCAAAGTAGGTACTGTTTCCTCCTCATTTTACTGACACGGAAACAGGTGCAAGTTAGTTTGCCCACAGTCATTGAGCTACTTGCAATTAAAGTTGGCTTTTTAGCTATATGGTCTAATGCTAGGACCCCATTTTGTAATTGCAAAAGCAGCAGTACTTTTCTTCCTTTTCTTCCATTTGCCTTTCCTAGTTCATCTGCTCAATCAAATATTTTATAGGAGTATCTGCTAAGCTTCCTCTCATGGAAGTGGACAGAGCAGCAGACATCAAGCTGTGATTACTTTAACTCATTCACTTCACTTTGCTTTACAGACTGGTGGACCAGAATGCCTCTTCATTCATACCCAGGCTGTTGACTGCTAGTACAGTCACCTGTCTTTGGAGGGCTAAGGCAGTAGGTTCAATCTTTCTAATGCTGCACCCTTTTAATCCAGTTCCTCATGTTGTGGTGATCCCTCAACCATAAAATTATTTTTGTTGCCACTATAAAACTGAACTTTTGCTACTGTTATGAATCCTAATGAAAATATTTTTGTAGAGGTTTGTCAAAGGGGTCACAATCCACAAGTTGAGAACAGTGGGGGTAAGTCTTTGCTTCTAGTTCCAGATCTGAATCTTTGCCTGTAGACCTGATCTTGCTTGTTTTGGAGGGTCTGCTCTTAGAAGTAACACAACCAGAATTTATTGTGACAGAGCATTAATGTGTCTTTTTAAGGTTTTCAGTACTTGAGATGATAGAAAGTGTTGGTGGCAGTATAGTGTTCCTTTGGCATGAATTTTGAAGTCTAGAGGTTCATGTAAACAATGAGAAGTACATTTGGACACTGGCCTAGATGAAACTTTTCAGAGGTATGAGAGTAGTCCAGGTTGTTTCTAAACCTGGGTGTGCCAGGGCTCAGCATGCACACTTAGATGAAAGGCAGCCTTTGCAAAGTGTGGGGCAGTGCACCTTCTGTCCTTGGCTTCTTTTGCCTTTTCTGACTCCTGCCTGTCTTTATTTAGAAGATTTTTTTTCTTCTCCAACAAATTCTGTGTGACTTGCTCTGTTAACACGATGCTGTGGTTTGGGCTTCTAGAAGGTAAAAGCCTGGGGATTTAGCAAACCTTGTCCGGCTGCTGGGTGGGGTGGCTTCTCTTTGTCTCCTCTCTGATTTTATGCAGATTCCTGGCTGGTGAATGCTTTTCAGAGGGCGTGTATGGGAGGAACAGGACCATACTCTCTGGAGAATGAAGTAGGAATAGTTAGTGATTGCCTTTTTGAAAACACATATAAAACTCTTCCACTAGTAAATGCCTCCTGTGTGGACAAAGAAGAGTCTGTTTTTTGACCACATCCCCGCCAAGTCTTCTGTGCCACCTCAGCCCAGGCAATGTCTCCTTCTGACATTTGGTAGTGCATTTGTGAGTGTTTCTATGTCCCTATGACATCAACTTGAGGTTTTATATATTTAAAATACTTGAGACCACATTATGCATGTTTTCTTCATATTTTCCATGTTATTTCCTAGAGGTATGTTTGTGTCTATCTGATATTTGTCTTTCTTTTATACAGATACTCTGTATACTAATTTATTTAAAAACTGTATTATGAACAATTTCAAATTTAATGAACCATTTTCATATATTATTTTGCTATAAATCCTAACTATTATATATTCCCTATAAGACAGGGTCTCCATGTGTCTATCAGATAAAGCTTTTTAAAATTTTTGTTGGTTGCTGAATTCTTTTAAAAATTTTTAATTACATACAAATTAATGTGTTGCATTGACATTTTCATACATACAAATCATTGTGCATTGCTCATATTCCCCCTACTACCCTCTCTTGTCCTTCCTCTTCTTCCTCTGGTTTCATTCTTCTACCCTTCTGCTTAGTGAAATTAGCAATAGTTCTAACATTTACTATTTAGCCAGTGTCCTGATTTCTGCCAGGTATGTCTTTTTGTGGTGACTTTTTCCAATCGAGATTCAAACATATGACTACATGTGCATTTGTTCTCACTTTGATTATATGTCCCTTAATTGGCAGGTTCCTTCCTCAATTGTTTTTATCCCTTTATAGTTGTTAATTCATTCATTTATCCATTCATAAAAAACTGTTCATCTTGTTGATTTATATTTTTAAGTTTTTGACTGGTTGCTTATTTTCTATCTGCTGTGAACTAGTAGGTACATCAACTTGATTTGAATCAGATTTAATAAGTGACTTCCTAGTACCACTGTACTTTCTCCTGTTGCATATTAGGGGATTCTTGATATTTAATACCATTCTAATTTGAATTGTTTGTTTCATTAGTGAGTTCATATAGAATTAGCCTGATGTATGGGTTGTAATGGAGATTCCAAACAAGCTTTCAAATAATTATTTTTTATCAGCCATTGGTCATTCATTGTTCACGATATATAGCAATATACTGGTAAATGCTTAAAATCTGTCATTTGCCAATTTTCATGGTAAAAACACTGCCTTGGCTGCTTTCATGCCTAGTGATATGTCACTGAATACTGAGCTGCGAACAGGGGCATACAGCAGGCTCTCACAAGCTTGCATGAGCACTTTCCAGAAAGCTGCTGCTCAGGGCCCTATTTCACTGTTCATCATGAAATTTTGGTGTAGGCACAAATATTTTGCAACCTACTTTTAATAAGGGTTCAATATCTCCTCTAGCCCACCACCCAGCAGAGGTAGTGAAAGAGAAAAGTTATTTGGATATGGGGGAGATTGACCTGTTCAGCAATAGTTCTTTGGAGGTGAGGTTGATCTTCTTGGGCAGCAGTTCAGCCCTGTAGTAAACACCAAACACAGCTTAGCAGCTTCAGACCAGTCTTATAGGCAGGCAAACAATGGCATAAAACAGAAGCTACATTCTAGTCCTTTCAGCAAGTAGATATCAGGTAGCTGTAGTTCAATCCTGAAGAAACCACCAGGCTCACCAACTGGCCTGAGGTGTGAGGCTGTGGAAGCGACAGGCTCCCACAGGAACCTCATGAACAGTTCTTAGTTCTTGGGTGAGTTTCTCTGAATGGTAGTGGTATCACAAGTTGAGCTCATCAACACTGTGTAAGACAAACCAATACATGCCCATCTTTAGTGAAGAATTGCGAGATAGAGCAAACCAAAGCTCAGTCCTTGTCTCTTGTATTGTCTGTGGGGTCATATTTATACCCCTTCATCAAGAGGCCTTTCATGTGTCTGCTATATGCAAATATCCTTTCACCTGTGTCTACTTCAGGAAGGCAGTCTTTCATGTGTTTACTTAAGCAAGACATCCTTTCACCTGTGAGCTCGAGCAAACCATCATTTGGCATAGCTAACTTTTCAAAAGAACTAAAAGTTTCTACTTCATTATGGTATAATATTTTTATCATTTTGACCTTTCTTAGTTAAGACTGCGATTCATTTAACCATTTTTGTATTGTTGAACATTAAGCGCATGTAAGCTGAGGGAAACCATAACACAGTGTAAGTTTTAGTATTTGTAGGAACTTTTTGAATTTTCTCAATATTGAAATAACCTTTAGTGATGGTGGTTAGGGAAAGTGTTGTAGATATCCTATCAGTATTTAAGGAATGCTTACTGCATGTTTGGCATTGGGTAGAACCCCATAAAGAATATGGATATAACTCCAAACTTTCCCAGTAAATGTGATGTGACAAGGAAACTGAATGCCGGCAATTGCTAGCTAGAACAATTAGTAAGCGTGTATACAGAGGGAATGTAGGACTGTTGAAGTAAATGTCAAAACATAGACCTTATTTTGGAGTCAAATCCTATTGATTCTTCCTTGACATCTGCATTTGTTCATTTCTCATTGCTAGTTGCCTAAGAGGCTACAATAGTAGTTTCTAATCTTGTTTGCTTGCCTGGAGCTATAGGATTCATTTTTTTCAAGTGTAGCAATGAGGTCGCTTCCCTGCTTATAATGCTTCAAGGCATGCCAATGCCTAGTTCCTGTTAGTACTGAGATTGAAGTTACAAGAATACACAAATTCAGTAGGACAATGATATCATGGATTGGAAGGAAGTAGAGACAAGAAAATTCTAGTCTGTTTCATGGTCAAGAAAAAATGATCAGGGAAGAAACATAAGGATTTAAGAAGTTTTAAAGGGAGGGTTCCATTAGCATCCAGGGATGACCTCAGTGGCTATAGTTATGGTGCAGAGTCTTTGTCAACTCAATTAGAAGTATTTAAGACTTAGTCTGACTACTAGCATATCTAAAAAATTTATAGTAGAAAAGGGATTTCCAGATGATAGCAACTTTTCCCAGGTTACCTTTTTCTTTGTCTGTCTCCATTACTCAGCTCTAATGAAAACACGGACTTAAAAGGTCTAAGGGTTACAAGAATGTACTTCTGTACTTGGCCATAAGTTTGAATTTGGGTGAGTTGTGGTTTTATCAGTCTTTTCCTTTTGTGGATCATATCTCAGAAATCTTTAACTCGAGGTCTTGAACATTTTGTCCATGTCCTTCTAAGTTTCATCATTTTAGCTCTTGTACTCAGATTCATAATTAATTTTGGCTTTATTTTTACATAAAATGCGAGGTAAAGTCCTGAGTCAATCACTTTATATTTGGATGTCCAGCTTCCTCAGAACCATTTGTCAAAGAAAATATCCTTTCCTTTCCATGGCCTTGCTTGGGACCTTTGTTGAGATTCACCTGGTTTCCAAGGGTTTCTCTTTAGACTCCCTTCCATTGACCCATATGCTTATTCTTTTATCAGTACTACACTGGTTATATACACTTAAAGTTTTATTTCATTATTTATTAATGTATCTGTATAAATCCAAGTATGAGTGGAGTCTAGAAGAGGGTATCCAAATCCTGGTAACTGAAATTATAGATAGCGAGTTGCCATGTAGGTGCTGGAAATCACAGTTGGGATTTGGGAATAGGTGATCACATGGCTTTATTTTATTTAAAATTTTTTTATTTAATTTATTCTTTGATATTTTATACATGTATATAATACATTCTAAGCCTTTTCACACTACTTTTCTGATCTGTATTCTGCTTCTGTCAACCTCACATCTCTTCTACAAACAAATCCCTTCCCCAAATTTATGCCTTTTGTTTTGTGTTCCATTGAGCTTAACCAGGGCCATTGTTATGACCACGGCTTTACAAGTATGCACTGGAGCTTGGTGGGCTCACCAGTTGGGTAAACAGCTAAAGACAATTACTCCCTCTTCTAAGATTCATCGGTACCTAATGGTTCAGCTTGAAGTAGGGCTCTATGAGCCTTCCTCTATCAGTAATTGATTGTCAACAAGGCCACCATCTTGTGAATACTCAGTTTAGATTAACTTCAAACGCTGTGAGTTCATCACACAGCAATGGCTGTGTTGTGCCTAGAAGATGACATTTCATAGCCCTTCTCCCTTTCATTGGCTTTCAAATTCTTTGACCTTTCTTATGTGGTGTTTCCTGAGCTTTAGAGGAGGTGGTATAAATGTTCCATTTAGGGAGAGCTAAATCATCACTTTTTCTCTGAACAACCATGCATCTCTATATTAATGGTCATTCACTATAAAGAGAGGCTTCTTTGACTAAAGCTGAGAATATTATTTGTCTATGAATATAAACACAAATGTATAGAAGGCATTTAACATTATGTATGGCAGTCTAACTAAACAACAGTAGTAAGTTTCTTCTCCCATTCCAGGGCCTAGATTTTCCTCCTATGTTTTTTTTTAAGTGGGTTTGTATGACCAGGCATGGGTTCCCTCTTGTGAAGTGGACCTTTTACATTTTAGTTATTTATTCTCCTCCCCTTCTCTCCCTGTGTGCACACTATGGCACATGTGTGGAGGTCACTTTTCCAAACTTAGCTAATAATATTATTCTTGTTGAATAAAGCATGTGTAAATTCATTTCTCTTAATTGTTGGCAAAATTGTTTTCTTCTGATATAGAATTTATATTTGGGGGATGTATGCATATGAACATCCAACAGGGTTAGTGGTAGGTATTATGAATGCATTCCTGGAAATCCTTTTTGCTAAGTACATAGGTATATCTGGGTTACCCTGTGCATATGACTGGGTAATGGAGATGAAATGGAGATGGATATAAGATCACACATACTTTTGTGACTAGAAAGAAAAGAATGAACAATTTCTATTACTGTGAAATAGCCACTTTATGAAACTGTCAAGAAGAAAAAGGGTCCTTTCTGATGAGACCTCAGCTGACTCTGTACTTGATTGATACTTAAAAGTCTAGTTCTTACTGGCAGACTGATTTTAACAGTTTCACTTCTTTGAGTGCCTCCCCATTGGAGTTTGAACACTTTTATTTTCTTTATAAACTATTCTTAGTGGGGATTGGAGCTCTTTGCTCTAGCTGAAGTTATTCCAATTTTCACTCCCCTAAAGAATTATCCTTTTGTTCTTGAAACTTACCTTCCTTTCTTCCTTTCTTCCTTTCTTCCTTTCTTCCTTTCTTCCTTTCTTCCTTTCTTCCTTTCTTCCTTTCTTCCTTTCTTCCTTTCTTCCTTTCTTCCTTTCTTCCTTTCTTCCTTTCTTCCTTTCTTCCTTTCTTCCTTTCTTCCTTTCTTCCTTTCTTCCTTTCTTCCTTTCTTCCTTTCTTCCTTTCTTCCTTTCTTCCTTTCTTCCTTTCTTCCTTTCTTCCTTCCTTCCTTCCTTCCTTCCTTCCTTCCTTCCTTCCTTCCTTCCTTCCTTCCTTCCTTTCTCTTTTTTTGTTTTTCAAGACAGGGTTTCTCTGCATAGCCTGGAACTTACTCTGTAGACTATGCTGGCCTCAAACTCAGAAATCCACTTGCCTCTGCCTCCCAAGTGCTGGGATTAAAGGCACGCGCCACCACCACCCAGCTCTTGAAACTTTCATTCACCACATATGATGCTTTCTTTTCATCCAGTATGTTAGGTCATGTTTTCCTTTATCTGATGATTTGGGCCTTGTACAAATCAGAAAGAAATTAATAAATAGTAATGTTTATGAAAACTTTTGCCTAGAATATTTTTTTTGGAACAAGCTCTCATCTCTGTAGACCAGGCTGTCTTGGAACTCATTATGTAGCCCAGGTTAGTCTCCAGAGTGCTAGGATTATAAAAATGAAATCAGCTTGCTTAGAAATTTCTAAATATAATAATGTAAAAGGATAAAATAAAGTTAAAGGTATTTTGGGTGCGATCCAGAGGATCAGACTTAATACATCTGAAAACTAGCTTTATATTTTTGGTTGTGATCCTAGCCATTAAAGCTGAGCCATTTCTCCAGCCCAAGAAATAATTTTAAACAAGGAGGCTTATTAACATGTTACATGAATTTAGTATTAAACGACAGTTTATTTACCTGAACCTTTAAATCTGGCTTTAATGATCTGAGTATTATTTTTTTGTAAGAGTAACTTTTATTCTCCTGTTGTAATTGTTGTCTGGGAGGCTTATTGCCTCTGTCTGCTAACCTAGGCCTAGTCCTGGAAGCTTCTAGCCTCTGTACAATCTAACCTAGGCCTAGAATGTTTTCAACCTCTGAGACTTACTGCTGAACAAGCTCACCCTTTCTAGCTCTTTCTGAACTCTGGCTGGCTGGTTCAACTCAGCTGTTCTGGCTCAGACTCTTCCCCCAGCTGATTAATTCAATCTGGATTTCTCTCTGCCTCTGAATTGCTCTGCTTGGCTTCAAACTAACTCTAGCCATCTTTTTAAATTTTCTGGCTCCTTCTCATTCTCTGGCTCATTCTGTCTTTACCTGTGTCTAGCCTGTTCTCTCTTCAACCTGACTCTGTAAAGCTCTCCCAGTAACACTGGTAACACTGCCTCCTTCTCCCTCTCTCTGCTGCTCTGCTATCCCTCTCAACTCTCCTGCACTTCTCTCCATGAACTCCATTGTGTTACTGTTCTGTACTGTCTTCTGTGCTGTCTCTTCCTTAAGTAGCGTTCCTTTCCTCTCTCTTCTTGTGAAACTTGGGCATATCTTATTTTGTTAATCTTTCTCTGATTTGTCACTTTGCCACTTAATTAGACATCACTTTCAAGCATGGGTGCTTCCTTCTAATAACTAACCTTACCTTCATTGGGATTGAAGGTATACACTAAGGGCTGAGTCACACCACAATTAGAAATAGGTTCAGATATTGCAACAGCTTTTTTTCTGATTGCACTTATAAAGATTTTTGCCTTGATCAAGCCTTACTGATAGCTGATGTTGCACCTTAGCTAGAAGCAACCTGCAATTGTATATAGAAAAGTATTCTTCCCTCTTCTCTTCTCACCTCTATTTCTCTTCTAGGAATGGTGCCATTACTATTAACAGGCACATTGTCATCATTTTCATGATTTGCAAAAGGTTATTTGGCTGAAGTATTTTTAAAATTTCACTTTTTTTGTGAAGGCGTTTCTTTCTTTATTTTTTTTTGATGGATTAGAACATAAAGGATCAAATACTTGAATCTAATTTTAAATCAAAACTAGACTGCAAATATAAGAAAAGGCTGTTCACTAAGTTCAATTCTAGTTATTAAAGCTTTACATAAGAGCTTACTAAATATTGGCAGTGTGCTTAGGTGCTGTGGGAGGCAGATGGATTAGCTATTAAACTGGTAGAATGAGATTTGTTAAGTACCTCACACCATGGGCTATAGACATAAGGAAACACTTTTTATTTTACAGCAACCAAAGACCTGTGTTGAGAGAAGATCTGAGAATACTCATATATTCCTGACTGTTTGCTTCCTTACAAAAGCCATATGTGCCAGTAGACAAATCATCTGGAACAAAGAGAAATGAATGCCCATTATTAATTTTCCCTTCTCTTCATTGAGGGTAGTGGAAATGACTTTTGAAAGAGAAGGAAGAAGCTTAAAAGGTAACCATAGCTGATAATCTTGACATGGTAGATAGAAAGGCCTAGAAGTTCCATTCCAAACTAAAGGATAAACAAAAGTCCATGGAGTTCCTCTCAGGCCATCTATCACCTCTCCAAATTTAGGGGTACACATTCTACTGCAAGATTGTTAATGTTGATTGTTTTGGTATGTCTTCCTGCATAAATGTATAAATGATATAATGTCTTTTTGACCTTTCAGTCTTGCCTTGATACAGCCTTACTGATAGGTGATATTCTACCTTAGCTGGAAGCAACATACAATTAGATACATATTTAGAATTTATATTATGGCCATTAAACCATATAGTAAATTTACATTTTGTGTTTGTACATTTACCTTTTATGTTTGTTCATGTTTTAGTTCATTTTAGAGTAAATAATGAAACTTGTTTTTTCTACTTTATTTCTCCTAATTTGACCACACACTCCATCAGTTCTCTATAGTTTCCCTTGTGAACTATTGACACATCAGATATTCTATACATTTTATTCCCTTAGAGAAATATAAATGTATACTCTTAAGTGCTTGTTAAATACTTTTTTCTTCATGATATCTCTTCATATTGTCACCATAGGATTTCCTTACTCATTCAGCTATATAGGATTCCTTTTATCCTATATCCCTTGTCTTATTCCTTAACTGTTTTCTCTTTTATTTTGATAGAACATACCCTTAAGTGATTTCCCAGGAAAGGATACATGCTGGGTGTTCATTTTAATTATACCATTGTTCAGGCTGCTAGTTTGAGTAGTGCATGAGTTATTTGTTTCATTGCTGTAACTAAATACCGGACAAGAAACAATGTAAAGGAAGAGATGTTTATTTTGGCTCTCAGGTGTAGAGGATACAGTCCATTGTGTGGAGGATATGGAGGAATTCACGGCCATTGAAACATATAGTTGAGACTCCTCACACCATTTCTTTTTTTTATAAATATTTTTATTTTCTATATTCTTTGTTTACATTCCAAATGATTTCCCCTTTCCTGGATCCCCCCTCCCCATATGTCTCATAAACCTTCTCTGATCACCTCCCTCCTTTTTCTCTGTCCTTATATTCCCCTCCAATGCTAGGTTAATCCTTTCCAGGATCAGGAGCCTCTCCATACTTCTTCATGGGAGTCATTTGTTATGTGATTTGTGCCTTGGGTATTCAGGGCTTTTGGGCTAATTAATATCCACTTATCAGAGATTGCATTCCATGTGTATTCTTTTGTGATTGGGTTACCTCACTTAGGATGATATTTTCCAGATCAAACCATTTGCCTAAAAATTTTGTGAATTCGTTGTTTCTAATTGCTGAATAGTATTCCATTGTGTAAATATACTACATTTTCTGTATCCATTCCTCCTTTGAGGGACATCTGGGTTCTTTCCAGCTTCTGGCAATTATAAATAAGGCTGCTATGAACATAATGGAGCATGTGTCTTTATTGCATGCTGGGGAATCCTTTGGGTATATTCCCAGGAGAGGTATAGCGGGGTCCTCCGGAAGTCTCATGTCCAGTTTTCTGAGGAACCACCAGACTGATTTCCACAGTGGTTGCACCATCTTACGGCCCCACCAGCAGTGGAGGAGTGTTCCTCTTTCTCCACATCCCCACCAACACCTGCTGTCTCCTGAGTTTTTGACCTTAGCCATTCTGACTGGTTCCTCACACCATTTCCAGACCAGGATATAGCATTCAAGGAGTGGGGCCAAGTGATTAAAATCTTGAGGTGTGCTCCCAGTGACCACTTTCCTTTTTCCCCCTTGTTTTTATTGGATATTTTCTTTATTTACATTTCAAATGTTATCCCCTTTCCTGATTCCCCTCCCTCAGAAACCCCCATCCCAACCCCTTACCCCTGCTTCTATGAGGGTGTTCCTCTACTCCCTCACACCCCAGCCCCACTCACCCACCAACCCACTCCCGTCTCCCTGCCCTCAATTCCCCTACACTGGGGCATCTATCGAGCCTTCATAGGACCAAGGACCTCTCCTCCCATTGATGCCTCACAAGGCAATCCTCTGCTACATATGCAGCCAGAGCCATGTGTACTCCTTGGTTGATGGCTTGGTCCCTGGGCGCTCTGGAGTAGTCTGGTTGGTTGATATTGTTGTTCTTCCTATGTGGTTGCAAACCCCTTCAGCTCCTTCAGTCCTTTCTCTAACTCCTGCATTGGGGATCCCACACTCAGTCTAATGGTTGGCTGTGAGAATCCACCTCTGTATTTATAAGGCTCTGGCAGGGCCTCTCAGGACACAGCTATATTGGGCTCCTTTCAGCAAGTATTTCTTGACATCCACAATAGTGTTGGGGTTTGGTGACTGTATATGGGATGAATCCCAGGTGGGACAGTCTATGGATGGCCTTTCCTTCAGTCTCTGCTCCACACCATGTCTCCATATTTGCTCCCATGAGTATTTTGTTCCCCTTCTAAGAAGAACTGAAGCACCCATACGTAAGTCTTCCTACTTCTTGAGCTTCATATGGTCTGTGAATTGTATCTTGGGATTCTGACCTTTTGGGATAATATCCACTTATCAATGATTTCATACCATGTGTGTTCTTTTGTTATTGGGTTACCTCACTCAGGATGATATTTTCTTTTTTTTTTTTTTTTTTTTTTTTTTTTTTTTTTTTTTTTTTTTTTCACTTTTTTTTTTTTTATTATTCGATATAATTTATTTACATTTCAAATGATTTCCCCTTTTCTAGCCCCCCCACTCCCCGAAAGTCCCGCAAGCCCCCTTCTCTTCCCCTGTCCTCCCACCCACCCCTTCCCACTTCCCCGTTCTGGTTTTGCTGAATACTGTTTCATTGAGTCTTTCCAGAACCAGGGGCCACTCCTCCTTTCTTCTTGTACCTCATTTGATGTGTGGATTATGTTTTGGGTATTCCAGTTTTCTAGGTTAATATCCACTTATTAGTGAGTGCATACCATGATTCACCTTTTGAGTCTGGGTTACCTCACTTAGTATGATATTCTCTAGCTCCATCCATTTGCCTAAGAATTTCATGAATTCATTGTTTCTAATGGCTGAATAGTACTCCATTGTGTAGATATACCACATTTTTTGCATCCACTCTTCTGTTGAGGGACACCTGGGTTCTTTCCAGCATCTGGCAATTACAAATAGGGCTGCTATGAACATAGTAGAACATGTATCCTTATTACATGGTGGGGAGTCCTCTGGGTATATGCCCAGGAGTGGTATAGCAGGATCTTCTGGAAGTAAGGTGCCCAGTTTTCGGAGGAACCGCCAGACTGATTTCCAGAGTGGTTGTACCAATTTGCAACCCCACCAGCAGTGGAGGAGTGTTCCTCTTTCTCCACACCCTCTCCAACACCTGCTGTCTCCTGAATTTTTAATCTTAGCCATTCTGACTGGTGTAAGATGAAATCTTAGGGTTGTTTTGATTTGCATTTCCCTAATGACTAATGAAGTTGAGCATTTTTTAAGATGCTTCTCCGCCATCCGAAGTTCTTCAGGTGAGAATTCTTTGTTTAACTCTGTACCCCATTTTTTAATAGGGTTGTTTGGTTTTCTGGAGTCTAACTTCTTGAGTTCTTTATATATATTGGATATTAGCCCTCTATCTGATGTAGGATTGGTGAAGATCTTTTCCCAATTTGTTGGTTGCCGATTTGTCCTCTTGATGGTGTCCTTTGCCTTACAGAAACTTTGTAATTTTATGAGGTCCCATTTGTCAATTCTTGCTCTTAGAGCATACGCTATTGGTGTTCTGTTCAGAAACTTTCTCCCTGTACCGATGTCCTCAAGGGTCTTCCCCAGTTTTTTTTCTATTAGCTTCAGAGTGTCTGGCTTTATGTGGAGGTCCTTGATCCATTTGGATTTGAGCTTAGTACAAGGAGACAAGGATGGATCAATTCGCATTCTTCTGCATGCTGACCTCCAGTTGAACCAGCACCATTTGTTGAAAAGGCTATCTTTTTTCCATTGGATGTTTTCAGCCTCTTTGTCGAGGATCAAGTGGCCATAGGTGTGTGGGTTCATTTCTGGATCTTCAATCCTGTTCCATTGATCCTCCTGCCTGTCACTGTACCAATACCATGCAGTTTTTAACACTATTGCTCTGTAGTATTGCTTGAGGTCAGGGATACTGATTCCCCCAGATTTCCTTTTGTTGCTGAGAATAGTTTTAGCTATCCTGGGTTTTTTGTTGTTCCAGATGAATTTGATAATTGCTCTTTCTAGCTCTGTGAAGAATTGAGTTGGGATTTTGATGGGTATTGCATTGAATCTGTATAGTGCTTTAGGCAAAATGGCCATTTTAACTATATTGATTCTGCCGATCCATGAGCATGGGAGGTTTTCCCATTTTTTGAGGTCTTCTTCCATTTCCTTCTTCAGAGTCTTGAAGTTCTTGTCATACAGATCTTTCACATGATTGGTAAGAGTCACCCCAAGATACTTTATACTGTTTGTGGCTATTGTGAAGGGGGTCATTTCCCTAATTTCTTTCTCAGCCTGCTTATCCTTTGAGTATAGGAAGGCCACTGATTTGCTTGAGTTGACTTTATAACCTGCCACTTTGCTGAAGTTGTTTATCAGCTGTAGGAGCTCTCTAGTGGAGTTCTTTGGGTCACTTAGGTAGACGATCATGTCGTCTGCAAATAATGATAGTTTGACTTCTTCCTTTCCAATTTGTATCCCTTTGACCTCCTTATGTTGTCGAATTGCCCGAGCTAGTACCTCAAGTACAATATTGAAAAGATAAGGAGAAAGGGGGCAGCCTTGTCTGGTCCCTGATTTCAGTGGGATTGGTTCAAGTTTCTCTCCATTTAGTTTGATGCTGGCTACCGGTTTGCTGTATATTGCTTTTACTATGTTTAGGTATGGGCCTTGAATTCCTGTTCTCTCCAAGACTTTAAGCATGAAGGGATGCTGAATTTTGTCAAATGCTTTTTCAGCATCCAATGAAATGACCATGTGGTTTTGTTCTTTGAGTTTGTTTATGTAGTGGATTGTATTGATGGATTTCCGTATATTGAACCAACCCTGCATTCCTGGGATAAAGCCTACTTGATCATGGTGGATGATCGTTTTGATGTGTTCTTGGATTCGGTTGGCAAGAATTTTGTTGAGTATTTTTGCATCGATGTTCATAAGGGAAATTGGTCTGAAGTTCTCTTTCTTTGTTGGATCTTTGTGTGGCTTTGGTATCAGCGTAATTGTGGCTTCGTAGAAGGAATTGGGTAGTGTTCCTTCTGTTTCTATTTTGTGGAATAGTTTGAAGAGTATTGGTGTTAACTCTTCTTTGAAGGTCTGGTAGAATTCTGCACTGAAGCCATCTGGTCCTGTGCTTTTTTTGGTTGGAAGACTTTCTATGACTCCTTCTATTTCTTTAGGCATTATGGGACTGTTTAGATGGTCTAGTTGGTCCTGATTTAATTTTGGTATTTGGTATCTGTCAAGGAAATTGTCCATTTCCTCCAGATTCTCCAGTTGTGTTGAGTATAGGCTCTTGTAGTAGGATCTGATGATTTTTTGGATTTCCTCAGTTTCCGTTGTTATATCTCCCTTTTCATTTCTAAGTTTGTTAATTTGGATACTTTCTCTGTGCCCTTTGGTCATTCTGGCTAAGGGTTTATCTATCTTGTTGATTTTCTCAAAGAACCAGCTCCTGGTATTGTTGATTTTTTGTATGGTTCTCTTTGTTTCTACTTGATTGATTTCGGCCCTGAGTTTGATGATTTCCTGCCTTCTACTCCTCCTGGGCGAAATAGCTTCTTTTTGTTCCAGGGCTTTCAGGTGTGTCATTAAGCTGGTAATGTATGCTCTCTCCATTTTCTTTTTGGAGGCACTCAGGGCTATGAGTTTTCCTCTTAGCACTGCTTTCATTGTGTCCCATAGATTTGGGTATGTTGTGTTTTCATTTTCATTGTGTTCTAAAAAGTCTTTAATTTCTTTCTTTATTTCTTCCTTGACCAAGGTATCATTGAGTAGAGTATTGTTCAGTTTCCACGTGTATGTGGGCTTTCTGTTGTTTCTGTTGCTATTGAAGACCACTTTTACTCCATAGTGATCAGATAGGAGGCATGGGATTAGTTCGATCTTCTTATATTTGTTGAGGTCTGTCTTGTGACCAATTATATGGTCGATTTTGGAGAAGGTACCATGAGGTGCTGAGAAAAAGGTATATTCTTTTGTTTTAGGATAGAATGTTCTATATATATCTGTTAAATCTAATTGGTCCAAAGCTTCAATTAGTTTCATTGTGTCCCTGTTTAGTTTCTGTTTTCCTGATCGGTCCATTGAGGAAAGTGCAGTGTTGAAGTCACCCACAATTATTGTGTTAGGTGCAATGTGTGCTTTTAGTTTTAATAAAGTTTCTTTTACAAAAGAGGGTGCCCTTACATTTGGGGCATAGATGTTCAGGATTGTCAGTTCTTCTTTTTGTATTTTTCCTTTGACCAGCAAGAAGTGTCCCTCAGGGTCTCTTTTGATGACTTTGGGTTGAAAGTCAATTTTATCTGATATTAAAATGGCTACTCCAGCTTGTTTCCTGAGACCATTTGCTTGTAAAATTGTCTTCCAGCCTTTTACTCTAAGGTAGTGTTTGTCTTTGACCCTGAGGTGTGTTTCCTGTAAGCAGCAAAATGTAGGGTCCTGTTTACGTATCCATTCAGTTAGTCTGTGTCTTTTTATTGGGGCATTAAGTCCATTGATGTTAAGAGATATTAAGGAATAGTGATTGTTACTTCCTATCATTTTTGACGTTATTTTTTAAATTTGAATGCTTAACTTCTTTTGGGTTTGATGAAAGGTTACTATCTTGCTTTTTCCAGGGTGAAGTTTCCCTCCTTGTATTGGTGTTGTCCTCCTATTATCCTTTTTAGGGCCGGGTTTGTGGATAGATATTGGGTAAACTTGGTTTTGTCATGAAATATCTTAGTTTCTCCATCTATGGTGATTGAGAGTTTTGCTGGATATAGTAGTTTTGGTTGGCATTTGTGTTCTCTTAGAGTCTGCATGAGATCTGCCCAGGACCTTCTAGCCTTCATAGTCTCAGGTGAAAAGTCTGCTGTGATTCTGATAGGTCTTCCTTTATATGTTACTTGGCCTTTTTCTCTTACTGCCTTTAGTATTCTTTCTTTGTTTAGAACATTTGGTGTTTTGATTATTATGTGACGGGAAGTATTTCTGTTCTGGTCCAGTCTGTTTGGAGTTCTGTAGGCTTCTTGTATATTCATGGGCATCTCTCTCTTTAGGTTAGGGAAGTTTTCTTCCATAATTTTATTGAAGATATTTGCTGGCCCTTTAAGTTGTAAATCTTCACTCTCCTCTATGCCTATAATCCTTAGGTTTGGTCTTCTCATTGTGTCCTGGATTTCCTGGATATTTTGGGTTACAAGCTTTTTGCATTTTGCATTTTCTTTAACTGTTGAGTCCATGGTTTCTATGGAATCTTCAGCATCTGAGATTCTTTCTTCTATCTCTTGTATTCTGTTGTTGATATTTGTATCTCTGTCCCCTGATTTCTTCCCAAGGCTTTCTATCTCCAAAGTTGTCTCCCTTTGAGTTTTCTTAGTTGTTTCTACTTCTGATTTTAGATCCTGGATGGTTTTGCTTAGCTCCTTCACTTGCATGTTTGTGTTTTCCTGTAATTCTTTAAGAGATTTTTGTGTTTTCTCTTTCATGAGCTCAGCCTGTTGACCAAAGTTCTCCTGTATTTCTTTAAGAGATTTTTGTGTTTCGTCTTTCATGACCTCAGCCTGTTGAGCAAAGTTCTCCTGTATTTCTTTAAGTGTTTTTTGCATTTCCTCCTTGTTGGCTTTTGTATTCTCCTGGATTTCTTTCAATGATTTTTGTGTTTCCCTTGCAAGGGCTTCTAACTTTTGATCCATTGTCTCCTGAATTTCTTTATGTATGACCTTCATGTGTTCCTGTACCAGCATCATGACCAGTGATTTTAAATCCAAATCTTGTTTTACTGGTGTGATGGGGTATCCAGGACATGTTGGTAGAGGAGAATTGGGTTCAGATGTTGCCATATTGCCTTGATTTCTGTTAGTGACGTTCCTGCGTTTGCCTTTTGCCATCTAGATCTCACTGGTGTTAGTTTATCTTGTCGGTGCTGGACTCACCAGTGCAAGCTGCCCCTTCTCAGTTGGCCTCTGGTGCACAGCTTACCTCCTGCACTGCTTGTAGACAGTGTGCTGCTGCCCAGGCTGTTCAGATCCCAAAGCAGGCACCCGAAGGCTCCCGCTGGGGCCTGCTGGATTCACTGGAGCACACTGACTTCTCCCAGCTGGCCGCCCGGAAGCCCAGCTAGCCACTTGCAGGACTTGGAGATGTAATGCTGCCGCCCAGACTGATCTGGATCCGGAAGCGGAGAGAGTAGAGCTAAGGGCTTCTGCCTGAGGCCTTGCCCCAGATTGTGTCTGTGGAGCAGATGGAGCCCGTGTGCACTCCCAGGGAGTGCCGACGGTGTATGCTACTGTGACCTCCCCTGAGTTCCGCTCACTCCGCTGGGCAGCCGATCTGCCAACCGGGCTGTCGCACACAAGGTTAGCCTGGCCGCCCAGTCCCTGAGTCCAGGCAAAAGCCTGGGAGGCCAAGGTCCGAGCAAAGTTCCCCTACGGCTTTGACTGTTAATTGGGTTTGCCAGGTGACTAGGATGGCCGGCGTGTGCGCCCGCGCTCCCTGAAAGCGCCGGGAGAGTCTGCTTTGCTAACAATCACCTGGGCGGGTTGACTCACAGATGGCCCACCAAGCCGCCCAGTTCTTGGGGTCAGTCCTGTGCCTTTTGGGGCCTGGACCCCCGCTTTGTTAGCCTTAGGCTATGCCTGTTACAGGTCTGCCCGCCTGAGCTCTCTGTCGTCCTGCAGGCAAAATGGCGGCGGCGCGCTCGCAGGCCTGGGCAAAAAACCTCCTGGTTGGGTTGGCACCCCGATGGCCCCCCGACCCGCCCAGGGCCTGGGTGCAGGCCAACGCCCGTCGGGCTCAGACCACCGCGGTGTTGGCCTCGGATTATGTTTGTGTACCTCAGTCTGTCCGATTCCTGGAGTACGGAACCAAGATGGATCCTCCTCTCCTGACTGGTGGGAGGCCGAGTTCTGAAGTGGCCTCCGTGCAGGAAAGGCGCCGCACAACTGCAGCTGCTTGCTGTCCGGCTGGTCAGCGAAGGTCAGTGGTCGTGGGCGCAGGGCCTAACTGGTCCCTGTGACGCCTTGGTTCCACTGCTGGTGGCCCTTCAGCTGGAGCAGCCACTGCTGCCGCTGCTGCCGCCGCCGCCGCCGCCGCCGCTCAGGATGATATTTTCTAGTTCCCTCTATTTGCATAGGAATTTTATGAATTCATTGTTTTTAATAGCTGAGTAGTAATCTATTATGTAAATGTACTACATTTTGTATATCCATTCCTCTGTTGAAGGGCATCTGGGTTCTTTACAGCTTCAGGCTATTATAAATAATGCAGCTATGAACATAGTGGAGCATGTGTCCTTATTACATGTTAGAGTGTCTTCTGGGTATATGCTCAGGAGTGGTAGAGCTGGGTACTCAGGTAATAGTATGTCCAGTTTTCTGAGGAACTGCCAAACTGATTTCCAGAGTGGTTGTAGCATCTTGCAATCCCACCAGCAATGGAGGGGTGTTCCTCTTTCTCCACATCCTTATCAGCATCTGCTATCACCTGAAATTTGATGTTAGCCATTCTCACTGGTGCGAGTCAGAATATCAGCATTGTTTTGATTTGCATTTCCCTGATGATTAAGGATGTTAAGCATTTCTTTAGGTGCTTCTTAGCCATTTGAGTTTCCTCAGTTAAAAATTCTCTATTTAGCTCTGTTCCACATTTTTAATAGGGTTATTTGGTTCTCAGGAGTCTAACTTCTTGAGATCTTTGTATATAGTGGATATGGGCCCTCTATAGGATATGAGAATGGTGAAGATCTTTTCACAATATGTTGGTTGCCTTTTTGTCCTGTTGACAGTGTCCTTTGCCTTACAGAAGCTTTGTAATTTTATGAGATCCCATTTCCCATTTGTCAGTTCTTGATGTTAGAGCATAAGCCATTGGTGTTCTGTTCAGGAGGATTTCTCCTTTGCCCATGCATTCAAGGCTCTTCCCCACTTTCTCCTCTATAAGCTTCAGTGTGTCTGGTTTGATGTGGAGGTCCTTGATCCACTTGGACTTGAGCTTTGTACAAGGAGATAAGAAGGGATCAATTTGCATTTTTCTACATGTTGACCACCTGTTGAACTAGCACTGTTTGTTAAAAATGCTGTCTTCTCCACTGGATAGTTTTAGCTCCTTTGTCAAAGATCAAGTGATCGTAGGTGTGTGGGTTAATTTCTGGGTCTTCAATTCTATTTCATTGATCTTCCTGCCTGTCTCTGTAACAATACCATGCAATTTTTTTTATCGTGATTGCTCTGTAGTTGAGCTTGAGGTAGAAGAATTGTGTTGTGATGATGCCTTGGTTTCTGTTGCTTATGTTCTTATGCTTGCCTCCCACCATCTGATTATCTGTAGTGCTACCTGCCATTGCTATATCTGATTGGAGCCTGTCCTTCCTGTGATCCTGGTTGTGTCAGAACTCTTCAGAGTCCAGTTGTCTCTTTGATTCTGTGATCTGTGATCCTGTGATCCTGAGATCCTGGGTGTGTCAGAGCTATTGGGATTCAAGCTGCCTCTGGGATCATGAGATCCTGGTGTGAGCAAGCTCCAGGGATCCTGGGATCCTATCATCTTGTGATCCTGTGATCCTGGGCTTGTTAGAGCGCCTGGGAGTGGAGCTTCCTCTGGGTGTTGATGCAAAGTTCATGACCAAGGTCTGTTCCGGGCACTGGCCCAGACTGGAAGGACTCTGTGCCACTGGTCAGGCAGAGTTCCTGGGTGCCTGCATCCTGCTGGTCCCAGTAATTCCAGGTGTTGGGACAGATGTTGTGTCTTCCTCACCTCTGATCCTCTGATCCAGTGACTACCTTCTAGTGAGACTTTACCTCCTAGAGTTTCCACAACATCTCTAAACAGCACCACCACCTTGAGACCAAGAATTCAAACACTGAATCTGTGAGGAACATTTCATTTTCAAACATAATATTCAACTCATGATATCCACCATTTCAAGGTCATCTCATAATATAAAATGGATTCAATTCAACTTAAAGAATCTTCATGGCCATAACAGTTACAACATTGTTCCAAAGTTCACAATTTCTTCTTATATGCAACAGTCTTTTAACTCTGACCCTCTGTAAGATAAAAATAAAATATGTTTATATATATTTTCAATATACAGTGCCATATAGTAAATATTCCCATTCCAAAAAGGATGAACAAGAAATATCAAAGAATGATCAGACCAAAGAAAATCTATATATAGTAATATAAACAGCAAATCCTGATCTTCATATTTGGTAACCAGAACTCATTTTGGCACTATTAGTGTTCCAGTGGGTCTGTCTAGTCCTACTTCTCTAGTTCTTTTGCCCACAACACATGTGGTATCTGTATTGGACTGGGTATACTTTGTGTCTTGGAATTTAGGTTTGGCATGTTCTGTGATTATGACATCTTTCCAATACGCTGAGACCTCTATTGCAATACATGCTTTACTTCCATGGTTGTGCACACAGCCATCTTATGGGTGCCATGATGGGAATTAGACCCTGCTATACATTACCTGACATCAGAGGTTTTACGAAATCTTGGTGCACACCTCTGTGACTCTCTAACTCTTAAAATTTGCATACCCACAAAGCAGTAGCATTTGGATAATGCCAAAGTCTGTAGTCTGGCTCCCATAGATAATAGCTATACTGGCCTCTATGACTCTTCTTGGATGAACATAGGCAAATTTTCCCGTAGAGGGCATCTTATTTTTTTCTGCAGAGAACTTTGAAAGATGTTTTAGTCTTTCTCCTCCTAAATGGAAGTTTTCAATTGAATTTACATGATTTCCATTGGAGCTTTTGATGGGTGGGGTCTTACTCTCAAGGTACTTTTTCTGTTACTCCAGCGCAGAGTTCAGATTTCTCATTAATGGTGTTAAGCATTCGAATAACTTTAGTCACTTTTCCCTTGTTCTCCCATTCTCAGCTTTACCTGAGTTTAAAGCTCCTTCCTTCACCAAACTTCATATTTGTTTCCATGACTTTAACCAGGTTTATCTTCCTTTCCTCACCAAATTGTACATTTTCTGTTTCTTTAAGCTTCACTTTTTTCTCTTTCACTATAAATCAGAATAAATATAACAAGCAATAAATATGCCACAGCTCAAATGTTATGCTGTTTTAAAATTTCCTCTGCCAAATAAATTAGTTGCCATTTAATTCATCCTCAGTTGGGTTTCTAGGACATGGATAGAATTCAAACTGATTTTTTTTTAACCAGGATGTAATATGAATGGCCTCCATCTAGCTCAGGTATCAGTAGAACTTTTCTTTTCCTGTGAAACCTTGTGAGCTCAGTCTTTCCAGTCTGTGTGTCTACTTCCATTCCTGTCTTATAAGTTCTCATCAGAATGGCCCATTGAGTCCAGACTACCGTGCAAGAGCTTCTCTAGTCCACAGTCCTAGGCTTTGACATATTCCTACTGAAAGTATTTCCAAAATCTGTAAAGCACATTGTCAGGGTTATCATCATCAGCAACCCCATTTCTTGATACTACTAGCCTGTGAACAAATACCTGGCCAACCCCAACTTAATGGAAGACAGGTTTATTTGAGCTCATGGTTTTAGAAGGTTATGACCATTATGGTGGTAAAGGTGTGTGGTAAAGTTTGTAGGTAATTGGACCTTAACCCCACATTGAGATGGACCAGGAAGTAAAGAGAGTTCAGCAAGTGAGGCTGGCCTGTAAAATCTCAAGGCCTGAACCAGTCATCTATTTCCTCTCACAAGGCTTCAGTCTCCTGAACAGTACCACCAGTTTTAGATAGTGTTCCAAAATAGGAGTCTGTGTGGAGGACATTTCACATTCAAACTGCAAATATATAGCCATCAGTTGGAAGTAAATTTTCTTTAGAATTCGGATACAGTTAATTCATTGTTTCCATGAATTCTAGGTTCTAAAGGCACATAAAAACCGGTTTTGAACATCTGTTACTTTGTACGTGGCCTGTCTTCCTCTCCTGTTCCCTGACAAAAACATGTACATATTTTCTAATTCTTGTATTTTTGTGATAATGTGTCTTGCCATACTTGTTTTCTTCCATTGTATTAGGTACTCAGTGGGCCCTTTTAATTTAGAAGCTCAAACTGTTCTTTTCTGGAAAAATTTATCAAACAATTTGATTCCTTTTTTATATTTTCTGTCTCTTGGAACTTTTACTTGAATAGTACCCCACTTTCTGGGAAATTTCTGAGAAAGTTTCTATTGTGCTTTTACTTTCTGCTATCATATTTTAATTTCTGAGTGCTTTTTAATTTTCTAAATGTTCTTTTTTCAGTAGCTTCCAATTATCTCATCTTTCTAAACAGCATTTCTTATTGCAACTTTACTTGATAACTCTACTTTAGATTTAATCTCACACCCTCTATTTTTATTTTCTCAGCATATAAGATTTATAATGATTAAGGTTCTTTTAGTTTCTGCCTCTTCACTAGTATTTCTGTAGCACCCCAAACAGTGCCTAGTATATAGTAATCATGTAAGTATTTCTGGAATTAATCTAATTATACTAATAGTATATAATTTAAAGTTTGCTCCTAGTACAGGTTAAGTCTCTTAGAAATCATTTTTCTATTATTATTTATTCTCTACCTTATGTTAGAATATTTTATACAGACACCTAGTAATACTTAATCACCTGATTATATTTAAGAATGAAAGGTATGCTGATTAGAATACATGAACAAATGGATGGGATTTGCCAAATATGGGTATACCAATAGAATTATCTAGCAGGGTAATATTGTTGGTGATATGTGTATATATATATATATATATACATATATATGTATATATATATATATATATATATATATATATATATATATATATATATATATTGATCTATCTTCTTGACTGATCAGATTCATTGGAAAACATTCTTTTAATCTTTGGATATCATTTTTCAGGGACTAGAAGGGAAGAGGTTTGAAAAGGTCTCAATATCTAGAGAATATGCATTTTTCATACTAAACTGTCTCTTCAAATTTGTGCAGTAACCTATCAGTATTTTTTTCTAATTTTTTCAGTTCTAAATTTAAAGAACATTTGGACAACTTGCATTTGAGCTAAGAGTAAAATTAGTGGTGTGTTTTAAAACTGCTATATACTACAAAAATATTAGTATATGCTCAGGTCAGACAGCAGAAGCTAGGACTTAATCTCACTTCTGCCTCTTGGTAGTACCCTCACGTATCTGGCAGAAACAAAAGAGAAGTGAAGGGCCCACTTTCTGCCCAGACCTCAAGTATCACCGCAGACAAAGTTCCAAAGACTATGAGTTCAATCTCAAAGGTTAACAGCCGTATTAGGAAATGAAACACAGTGAGAACCAGCATAAGCAACAAATGGAAGGAAATATAAAGGATTCTGATAACAGAATTACCGAGTGTATTTAGTATGTTAAAATCAGTCAGGTGCCATGGTATATACATGCAATTCTAGCACTTTGGATACTGAAGCATGAAAAATAGATAGTTTCAAAACTGCTATACAGTATGTTCAAGGTCAGCTTGGGCTATATAGAAAGATTGTATTTCAAAATATTATCAAAACAAATAAAACCAAGAGAACAAAACACTTAGTTTCTAAAATTTAGTGGCTGTATTCACAATGTAATAAATATACCTGGAAAGACAATTGCTTAATTGGACAATAAGTCTTAGAAAATTGTCCCAAGCACATCACAGTTAGCAAATCTCTTGAAGAAATAAGAAATAAAGGTAGTAAGACAGTATTCAAAGAGACACTGAGGATTGGCCAAAGTTAATTTGGGATACCACATAATTCAGAAGTTCCATAAAACCTCAGGTAGGTAAGAAAAGAATGAGAATACAGTAGGGTGTGTGCAGGTAAGGGAAAAGCTTGATATTTCAGAGTATCAAAAAGAGAGTTCTTCAAAACAACCAGAGAGAAAACTAATATCTAATGAACAATGATGTAATGGACAGTTGACTTTTCAACAATGATAGTGGAAGCTGGAAGATGGTGAGATTCTATCCTCAACATGCTATGAGAAGATAGTATGTCAATAACCAAATTTGCTATTAATAGACATTTAATAAAGAAAGCCCAGGACTCAGTCAAGGTAGACAGTAACATCATGAAAGAAATCAGAATAGGAATTAGGATATTTTTAAACACTAAATGATCACATCACATATAAAACTTAGGAAATTTTAATAAAAAAGTAATTAAAATAAAATTTATAATTCTATTGGTATAAAAAGAGGAGATATAAATCAATAATCTAAGCAACCAGTTTAAAGTAAAACAAGGCAATGCCAAAGCATGTCAATGAAAAGTTAATGAAATATAAAAGAAGCACATGATATAGAGGATTGTTCTATTAGTCAAGGTTCTCTCGAGTAACAGAACTTATTTCTCTCGAGAACAGAATCTCTTTGTGTATATATAGAAAATGATTTATTAGAATGACTTACAGGCTGCTGTCCAGCTAATATAACAATGGCTGCCTATGAATGGAAAATCTAAGAATCCAGTCCATGAGGCTGGAAGCCTTAGCTGGTTTTCAGTAGATGCTGGAATCCTGAAGAAGTAACCTCTAATACCAGTGAAGAAATGAACTTGCTAGTAAAGCGAGGGCAAAGAGGCAAAGAGCAAAAACTTCCTTCTTCCAAGTTCTTATATAGGCTTCCAGCAGAAGGCGTGGCCCACAATAAAGGTGAAGCATCCTTTCTCAAGATTTGGATTAAAGGTGTGTCTTTTCTAAGTGTGTCTTCTTATCTCAAAGATTGGATTAGAAGTGGATCTTCCTACTTAAAATTAAGCAAAAAAAAAGAACAAAAACAAAAACAAAAAACAAAAAGAAAAACAAAAAGCAACCAAACCCCCAGAACCTAACAAATAAACACAAAAACAAAAACAAAAAAACCTTACTTCCAGATGTCTCTGCTGGAAAGTTTAAACTTGATAGTTGAGAAAAAATTTCTTACTCTGTACAACCTGTTCCAGAAAAATGAAGAACAGGAGGATGCTTTCTAGCTAAATCAAGCATAGCCAAGGGTCATCTGAGAAAGGAAAATCATGACTGTCAGTGTCACCTGTGAATATGGTTTCAAAATACCTAAACAAAATATCCAATTTTACCTAGGAGATAGAAAAATTTGAGCAATTTGAATTAGGTCTTGCTTTCATGTTAGAAAACCATGCCATAATGCCATTGAGCACATTATCACATTATAAGAAATTACATTATTATATGAGTGGATACAATTGCAGTGCTAGTTAAAATTCACCATCAGGTTGTCATGGAAAAATATCAAAATAAGAATAGATGGGAATTTTCATGTTATTAAGGGATATCTACAGTAAACCTATGGAAAACACTATCAGGTGAATCTGTAGATATTTCTTTTTGAAGGAAAGACTGACAAGCCCATTATCACCATTTAAAAAATGATTTCTTTGGTTTTGAGACTGGGTCTTGCTGTATAACGTAGGTGGCCATGAATTAGAATCCGCCCAGTACTAAGTACTAATCCAGTACTAAGATACAAGTGAGAGGCAGCTCTCTCCACTTCCAATTACCACTATTTAAATCCAGTCTTGGGGTTGGAGAGATAGCCGAGTGCTCAAGAGCGCTGACTGGTATGCAGAGGACATGGTTCGATTTCCAAACTGAAATGATGGCACACAATAGTCTAATTTCAGTCCCGGGGGATTGATATTTTCTGGCTTCCACAGGCGCTACATTCATGTGCTCCACAGACATATGTGCAGGAAAAACAGTATGACACATAAAATAAAAATACATATTTAAAGAGTTAAAATGAGCTTTATAATATTTGTGTTAGATAGGTATGGATGGCTAGAAAAAAGTAGTAAGGTACCAAAGTGAGGTAATAAAACTGTTAATAATATTTGTGATGCAGTATATTTGGTTTCCTTGAATTTTAGTATTTATTAAGGAACATAAACTAATACCTTTTCTTAAAAGATTCAGAATGAAAAATGCACACAACTCTATGCTACTATCTCAAGGATTAAAGTTTAGTTGTAGGAAACTGTGATATGACTTTGTGTGTGTGTGTGTGTGTGTGTGTGTGTGTGTGCGCACGCGCGCGAGCGAGCGCATGTGTATACATGTGTAAGTGCATAATTGAGACAAGGTCTCATTATCAGTATCCCAAACTGGCTTCAGACTTGTGTGGCATTTCACCTGCCTCACATTCTGAGAGCTGGGATTACAGGTATGTACCCATGTTCATTTTAGGATTACATTGTAAATTATCTCAATGTTTTACAACTCAAAATTTGGGCCAATTTTCTGTAAGACTAATCAATAAAATTGATTGAGTTTTTTTTAAACTAGTATAATCAGACCTGGATCTGGATTTATGTCATTTCTCTAGCAGGTCAAATGGAGTCAGTGATAGGGCTTCCCCCTTTCCTGTTTCCTGTCTCTCATAGATCACCATCTTGCCTAATTTTCTTGTGATTCCAAAAGTCTTCTTACATGTTTTGTCCCAATATCATTGAAATTGTTGTTTCTTATGTTTTTCTATGTTTGATTGCTTCAGCAGGGTGAGTATATGTGTTCTTTATTACTCCATCTTGGCTGGAAGTTGAGTCAATGTATTTAAATGGCATATCACTTTTTGAGTAGTCTTTTTTGATAACTGCACTGTTTGTTGCTTGGCATTTTCTTTAGAAAGTGCACAAATTTTGCTTGCCTATTTGTTTTGTTTCAAAAGTAACTGGTAGTAATTTAAAGGCCTAACCTGTGAGGGTGTTAAGGGCTCTGAGAGAGATTATCCTTACGGCTCTAAACAGTCTCTTCTGCTCCATGCTCTTACTGATGCCTACTCAGCCTGTGAAGTTATGACCCACTGATGTGTTTTAAAAATTATAAGGAAGGGCAGATGCCAGGTGGACACACTTGGTGGTACTGTCTCCATGCACTAGCCAAGAATAAACATTTCTGTGGCATTATTCTGAGTTACATCTATAGAAAGCCCCAAGCTCCATCTTTTTGCTTGTCTGATCCAGAGAGGCCAAATTCATTTGAAAGTACAAGAATATTTATGCTCTTGATATACTACTACTATTTCTTTTTTAACAATTATAATACTTCTATTAATTCTATGATTATATTCAATGTGTTTTGATCAGATTTAATCCCATTCCTTCCTGATCTCTCTCTCTCTCTCTCTCTCTCTCTCTCTCTCTCTCTCTCTCTCTGAGACAGGGTTTCTCTGTGTAGCCCTGGCTGTCCTGGAACTCACTCTGTAGACCAAGCTGGCCTTGAACTCAGAAATCCACCTGCCTCTGCCTCCCAAGTGCTGGGAATAAAGGCATGAGCCACCACTGCCCGGCCTCCCTGATCTATCTCACTCCCCCAACTTCACATACCCCCTCTTTTTAATAACCCGGTGAGTTTAATGTGTGTTGCCCAAATGCTTCTGGGTGTGGGGCATCTACTGTAGCATGGCGGACCTACCAATAGCCATATATTAAGGAAAATAGACTCTCTGTCATCTAGAAGCCATATACTACTGTCAGTTGCTCTTCATGAGCTTCTCCCCTCCTTGCTGGAATGCTGACTGGCTTAGCCTTGTGCAGTCCTGTGCAGCAACCAGAGCTGCTGTAAATTCCTGAGTGCAGCTGCCCTGTTGTGTCTAGAAGATACTGCTTTGCCTTTGCTTCAGTTCTCGCCAATCTCTGGCTCTTACAATCTTTTCTGTCCTCTCTTCCATGATGGTGCCTGGGCCTTGTAGGGGGCTCTTGTTTTTAAGGCACAGAACATTGTCTAATATTCGCAGTTATCACAGACTTGTGAATAAACTATGTACAGTTATATACATCAGATGTTTTCAGAGTAGTCTGTAAAGAATATCCTTTAACTTGACACTGTGTGGTTCTAAACTTACTTCTGGTGTGTGATCATGGATTTTAATTATAATTCCATACCAGCTGTTTGTTTGCATTGCTAAGTGAGAATTTGGACAGTCTTGGCTTCCTCAGATATTCTTTGTCCCTCCTAAAACTAAAGAAAATTTTAGACTTCAACTTTCTTTCAAAAGATCCTCCTGATGTGGCCAGATTATTTTAGAATCATATTTAGTTATCCTTGCTAGTAACAATAGGAGAGGGGGAAAAAGAAAGAAGTCTTTGAAATCAGGAAAGCTATTCCATCATTTTTGCTTTCTTCTAGTGCTGATCAATCCATTCCTTCATAGGTGGGAGAGTGGCTGAGCCCAGGCCCCTTCCTTTACTGCAGCCTATGCACCAAGCTAATGAGCATTAGTGACTGGAAGCTAGTGAGAAATATGGGAACCAAAGGAAGATTCTTTCTGACCTGATTTATTTGAACCTGGTTTATTTGAAAATTTGTAAATAACAAGATAAGGACTCGACCACATTTTTCATGTGAAATCCAGTCTTTTGCTTAAAAAAATGTTTTCCTATTTTTTTTTATCCTGCCTTCACTGTCTTTATAAATACTTGAGTTTTGGGTAAGACGATGATGAAAAAGCGATTGGAAATAACATGCATTCTTTTTTATTGGAATATATTCATTACATGTTGTATGACAATTTCTTTCAAGTATATCATGTGCTTTGATTGTGTTTGCCCCTCCCATTCTTTCCTGTTGGTTCACCTCCCTTTCATCCCTTCTGGTAGGTCTGTTCTCTTCCTTTAGTTTCCTTTCTACTTTCATGGCTTTATGTATCTATCTATATATAACATAGGATCCATAAATGAGAAAAAACACATGGTATTTGTCTTTTTGAGTCTGATTCACTTAATATGATGATTTTTAGTTGTATATAATTTCATTTTTCTTTATTATTGAATAAGACTCCATTTTCTACACACACACACACACACACACACACACACACACACACACGCACACATGTAAGCACACCAGTTTCTTTATCCATTTATCTGCTGATGATGGATACCTAGGCTTATAATATAATTTTGCTATTGTGAATAGTATAGACTTAGAAAAAATTAAGCCTTTAAAGGGATTTAATAAATATAAACATGTTAAATGCTATCAATATTATTAGTTGAATACATTTTTGTCTTTTTATGGAAAGGTGGTTCCTAACAGTATTCATTTTTTTTTTAGCTGCTAACTCAGGCTTGTTACCCCCACCACCGGCACTTCCTCCACGACCATGTCCAACACAGGTATGTAACATATTTGATTTCTGCAAACTGTTGTCCTACCAATATGCTACTTTGCATTGGAGTCTCCAACTAATTTCTAGATTAAGAAAATAGTAGTAAATTTCTCCTAACTCAGGAATGGTCTCATGTGGCAAAGGGGGTTTCTTTAGTAAGTTAACAGTTGAACTTTCAGTTCTGGTTCTTAAGAGTCGTGTGTGTTTTTTCTACACAAAGAGAAGTAGAAGGGTGTATCTATAATTGGGGATAGGGGACACTGGTGTGCTGTATAGTACATGCAGCCCGAGTAACCATATGTTCAATGGCAGTTTAGGAGATGTGTTAATTCCACATATACTGAAAATAAGTGACCATTAGCGCATGCTGTGGCTTGGACCCATATTACTTTTCTTAAGGATGCTCTTTCCACTCAGATTAATGAACTGAAAGAGCTGGAAAGGGAAAGTGTGTATTCAGAATCTGTTTCCCTGTAAGTTCACTGCACCACCTTTGCCTATGTGCTACCGTGGCCTTCCCCATCCAGATTTGGAAATGAGAGGGAACAACAAATCAATGGGGTAGTATACATAGTGCTTTAGGTCACTTCTAGCTGTTGGTGAAAAATGTTGGGAGATGGCTGTGGAGAGCTGAGGTTTCTATTTTGTTGCTCTCTGTGGAACAGGGCATACCTTTCTAAGTGGTGAGTCTCAGCATCAGTCTTGGAAACCATTTGTAGCATTTGCATATCATTTCTTCAGACAATTACATGACCTTTAGCAACTATACAACCAGGAGAATCAAATAACATGAGGTATTAGCTTTTTACATCTGTCTGAAGGGTAATAAAGAGCCCAGTACTTCCTGATATAAACAAGTGAGGAATCCTTTTCTAGAACTTGGCACTGGCTTTAAGAGAAATTGATCTGTTAAGAAGTGGTAATTGATAGCCGGGTGGTGGTGGCGCACGCCTTTAGTCCTAGCACTTGGGAGGCAGAGGCAGGTGGATTTCTGAGTTCGAGGCCAGCCTGGTCTACAGAGTGAATTCCAGGACAGCCAGGGCTACACAGAGAAGAAGCCCTGTCTCGAAAAACCAAAAAAAAAAAAAAAAAAGGTGGTAATTGAGTCCTTGCTATTTGTCTAATGTCAAACCTTAGTTCTATTCCAAGTGTTTCCTTTGTTATATGTTCTTCAAAATTAGCTATATTAATTGAGCATATGCATCAGACAAGACACTAATCACTTTTTATTATTATATATTTTTATTTTCTATATTGTTTACATTCCAAATGATTTCCCCTTTCCCAGTTCCCCCCTCCCCATATGTTCCATAAACCTTCTTCTCTCCACCCATTCTCCAATCACCTCCCTCCTTTTCCTCTGTCCTTATATTCCCTTCCCATGCTAGATCAAGCCTTTCCAGGATCAGGACCCTCTCCTTACTTCTTCATGGGAGTCATTTGTTATGCAGTTTGTGCCTTGGGTATTCAGGGCTTCTGGGCTAATTAATATCCACTTATCAGAGATTGAATTCCATGTGTATTCTTTTGTGACTGGGTTACCTCACTTAGGATGATATTTTCCAGATCAAACCATTTGCCTAAAAATTTTGTGAATTCATTTTTTCTAATTGCTGAGTAGTATTCCATTGTGTAAATATACCACATTTTCTGTATCCATTCCTCCTTTGAGTGGCATCTGGGTTCTTTCCAGCTTCTGGCTATTATAAATAAGGCTGCTATGAACATAATGAAGCATGTGTCTTTATTGCATGCTGGGGAATCCTTTGGGTATATGCCCAGGAGAGGTATAGCAGGGTCCTCCGGAAGTGTCATGTCCAGTTTTCTGAGGAACCGCCAGACTGATTTCCAAAGTGGTTGTACCATCTTACAACCCCACCAGCAGTTAGGAGACACTAACCACTTTTAATGCATAATTTTATCTCCCAAACTCTTATGTAGTAGGTACTAATATTATTATTTTTTTAATTGACTAGGGGCATGCCAGATTTAAGCAAGTTACCAAGGGGCCATAGCTAGTAAAGAGTAGAGCCCTTCCCAAACTGAAGTGTTTACACCCTCTTTCTCTCTATCCTGGGAGTCTAAGTTTCTATATGTACATCAAGACAGGTTTTAGATTGGTTGTGCTGACTTCTAACTGAGACTTTCTCCACACCCTCCTACAGAGGCACAGAGAAATTGAGACTCCCACTTTGTATCTACAGCAAACCTGGGCTTGGTCACAATAGCATTAGTAGGAATTCTGGGATGCTTATCTGGAAAGCACCACTGCTACTAGCTGTCCTTATCTGAGCTGGTTGCCCAGAGCATCTTGCCTGCTTGGGATTTAGTGACAGAGAATTTGACAGGGAGAACTGGGAATTCTCAAGCTGATATTAATGAATAAGTCTGCCCTCTTATTCACCAGATTCCCAGAAAGACATGAGTGCTGAGCTGGGCATTCAGCTCCTATTTCCAGATTTCAGACTACAGGAGCAGGTGTCTGAGGAATGTAGGCAGAAAATCCCCAGACCACTTCCCTCCTCATACTTCCCTTTGTTCACTGTAAATGGGATACATCTATTTAATACATAAACTCCCAGGGAATAAGCATGTGGTTGTATTTAGTTTTGTGCCATGACAAACTAGAAACAGCTAAATAGCTATGTACATGTGACATCAGAATGTTTCCAAAGCTACCTGGGATGAAGCAATCTGGGAGACATTAATAGGGGTTTGTGGTAAAATGAATTTGCAAGGAGCTTTACTTAACTCCTTCAAGACATTGACAGTACACACAAACCCACCAAAGGCTTTGAAGTCCTAAAGCTTAACACAAAACAAAGGTCAGTTTTGTAAAGCTGACAATTTCCTAGCTTTTCAGACCATCTTTTTATATCCAAAACACTTATTTCTGTTCCAAGGACTTAGTGGTTAGGAAACACTGGAACCCCCCACCTTACAGTCCTGCTTTGGATGTTGCCAAATTGCTCTCATCTGCTACCTCATTTGTTTATTATGTGATTAAAGTTACATTCTACATGTTACAGTTAAAGTTCTACATTCTTTAAGTCTCCCCTAAAGAATTGAAAGTGAAAGCTGATCACAGGTGCCTTGCCTGGGACTTTCAAATTGTCCCAGTGTTCAGTTTGTTTCATTTTCTTCCTCATGTCTCTGCTCATTCTCATTCACTCTCTCATGAGATCATTTTTATCACTGCAAAGAAGATATTATTATAGAGAACTTAAACATTTCTGAATCCTGCGTTTGCTGTATTAAATGGTTTTGATTTCTTTGCTGTATATGGACCATCAATCTGACCTTGGAAATATACCTTGACTATGGAAACATGTCCATAGAAGCTTTCATGAGGTTTAGATTATAGTAGCACCACCAGGCATCTAGAGGAGAAACTAAGGAGCCTGGTATAATATAAATGATTCCTCTTATTAGTAGCTCTAAATGAGATTTTAAAATTCCTAATTCTTTGGATTTAAAAATTCTATGTTATATGAGTAAGGGCAAGATTTTAGTAAACAGGAAAATGTTTTATTTTCCACAAAGGAATACTATCTAAAAAGCCCATAACAAATCAATAGTGAAATGCTTCTGTGTTCTCAGTATGTTCTACATACAATAGAAGTATATCCAGGGCCGGGGATGGAGCTCAGGAACGGAGCACTTGGTTAGCATATACAGACTTCTTAGATTCTGTCCACAGCAATGAAAAACAAAAACAAAAACAGTTTTTCAGCATAAGAATTTTTCTTCATCATAATGCTTATTAAAAATATAGACCGTGCTTAAATGTCATTGTGGGCGCGTGCTGATTTCCAAACAGACTCTCCACAAATAACACTTTGAACTGAAGTCATAAGCAGAGATGACTGCCGAGACACTACCACTTCAGACAGAAGCCCCTTAGAGCCTGGCATTATTTACCATTCCACCAACACTTACAGAGGTGGATTTCATTGGCCTAAAGGCCCCACGCCCACAAGACATCTTTTTTGCACCTCCCAGGATCCTCTTACACCAAGTTCCCCAATGCTATGAATATGTGGATTGAGTTATATACATGGAGCTCCAGAGTTAGGACAGGGAGAAGGTTGAAAGAAACAAATACTGTATTTTCCCAGAATAGTTAAGATTGAGAGTATTAAGTAAAGAAGGAATCAGGGATTTTGGTTTCTAATTTTCTAGAAACCAGGGCATGGCTCAGTCCTGAGGAGGTGATCTATTTTTATTTCATATTTAAACAACTTATTCATAGCATCAGCAAACAAAAGGCAATTAAGAGTACACCATTTCACATAGAACAGTGGTAAGTAATGGATACAGAACCTGTGGTATATTTAGATAATGGAATACTACTCAGCAATTAAAAATAATGAATTCATGACATTCTTAGGCAAATGGTTGGAACTGGAAAAATGTCATCCTAAGTGAGGTAACCCAATCACAAAAGAACACACATGGAATGTAGTCACTGATAAGAAGATATCAGCCCAGAAGCTCTGAATACCCAAGGCACAACTCACATATCAAATCATTCCCCAGAAGAAGGAAGGAGAGGGCCCTGGTCCTGGAAAGGCTTGATCCAGCATTGTAGGGGAGTACCAGAACAGAGAAGTGGGAGGGGATTGATCTGGGAATGGGCGGAGAGAAGAGGGCTTATGGGACTTGGAATGTAAACAAAGAATATAGAGAATAAATATAAAAACAAAGAACAGTGGTAAGAGTTAAATTTGTTAGCTCACATATAAATGAAGGAAAATGCCATCCACAGAGTTTGCATTTGCCCTATAGGCCAATACTCTGTTGAAGTGTTTTTTTAAATCTTAGGGATTATCTGATGCTTGAATAGCTTAAGTCCCTTCACTAGTATTTTTTTTCATGGCAAATTTCTTATGGAAATTGTGATAGAGCCATGGGGTTCACAAGACCCACATTTAATAAGGAAAAAATGGTGTGTATGTCAAATATTTTAAGTTTTGTGTCAGTATTATAGTTGATGAATATAGTTAACTTCTTCTAGACGAATATTGCCCAGGGTCTTTCCTATTTATAATACTCATTTCTCCACTTCTCACAGCAAGTGTTCCTCATGGCACTGGAAGTGAAGGCAGGGGAAGAGCTGCCATCTTAATCCCTTTTGTCTCTAGACTAAGACAATTCAGGCAGTAAGGAGGATGATCAGTGAGGTGACTTTTAAAGAAACAGAACCTTTCTGTTTAAGGTGACTGAAGGACACAGAGCTCTACTGTACAGGAAAAGCCTAATGTAAGAAACAGCTGTGCAGGAGGTCCTGAGACATTCATTCATTCATACATACATACTTGCATGCATTCATTCATATATGCATACATATATACATACATACACACATACATAGATGTGTGTCTGTATATTTGCTACAATGACTTCTGTCTCACAGTGGAAACCCAGTTTTAGAACTTTATTTTATCATGAATCCTGTGTATCTATATGTAAGTTTGATCAAGTGCGCACAGGGTGTAGGATCCTCTAGAGATGGAGTTACTAGAGACTGTGAGCTGCCACGTGAGTGCTGGCACCTGAACTTGCATCCAAGGCAAGAATAGTACACAGTCTTAACCACTGAGCCATTTGCCTCTCCTGCCTATAAAATCCAGTTATAAAAACCTAGCTTAACCCAAACCTGCTATTTCAGAATCAGGAGCTTCTTTGAAGGCACAGTAACCATTACGTATGAGTGAGATTGACATACTGAGGTTTGGTTGGTGAGAAAGCTAAGTAAACACCCAGCTTGCTCACTTACAATTATGAATGACGAAGCTATATTTTGTAGTAATGCAGTGCACTGGAGTTACCTGCACTGGATGGCTGTTCGGAGGGGAGTCCTGGGATAATATAAAGAATCCAGGCATCCTTAGAGGATTTTCTGTTGTCTTTTCTTCCTCGTCAGAGATTGGTGGGTATGTGGGGTGATACCACAGCAGCAATTATAATCTTGATGACAGAGTCCAATTATTCATTTCCACAAACATCAAGTTGTGAGTGGTATGTGGCAATACACTTTACCTTTACGTCTGTAGGAACATTTCCTGCCAGTGTGACTACGTTTGTGGAATTACTCCAGGATGGCTGCACATCCTGGCTCAGCAGCAGTTGCGCCCACACATCCATGGGCGCTTGTCAGAAATTTCAGATGTCCTTGAATACCGCCCACAGAGAGCTGCAGGCTGGCAGGCTGCAAGCAGGAAACCACCTTTGTCGTGAGCTTTCCAGAGTCCTTCTCAGCCGTACCACTAGCCATTTCAGATTCTGTCAAAGCTGCAACAAGACGGAGAAAAGGCTAGTCAGATACACAGCGAGACACCGCCGCCTACTCCTTCATTGCGCCACTGTTCAAACTGACATTTATCAGCTTTCAAAAGTACATTCCGCTAAGCAGGACTAATTTTTAGTCCTCAACACTTAAATTAATATGTATTAATAGCTATCTTTTATTCAACAATGCAATTTTCACTATCACTTGATTTTTTTTGTTAGATGGTTTATGGCTTCTGAAGGGAGCAATATCATCTCAAGTGACATAGCTTCATCTAAACCACATACACACACACACACACACACACAAACACACACACACACACACACACACACACTCTCTCTCTCTCTCACTGTGTGTATGTGCACAGACATATGCTTACATATAAAATATGTGATTTTAAATAAACATGAAATTATATGATTCCTTAAGGCATTTAAAAGCATCCTTAGTGTTATTTGTCCCACTCCCTGTTCCTTATGCATAGTTCTCCATTTCCTATCCAGCTAAGGCCATGACCTCACCTTTTTCTCATTTCCCCCTTCTTAGCACTAGTATTCTACTATTTCCTCCATAGATCTCCTCCCCCATCTCAGTGTTCCTTTTTTCTTTCTTTGTATCTGTAGTAAAATATTCACATCCAAAACTTTGGAATTAAGATTCACAAATAGGAGGGAATATATGGTGTTTGACTTTTGAGCTAGGTTAAGTACAATTGATCTCATTAAGTACAATGTTTTATAGATTCTCAAAGCAATATGGGGTCTTGCTTTTATTCTTGGTTGCCTCCCAGAAATTGAAGGTAAAATTCTATTGCTGAAGACACTGTTTACTTCGAATATAGAACTTAGAGGCATTGAGCTGGGTCTGACCTAGAAGCCTCCTCGCTGAAGACTAGCTTTCATAGTAATAGCAACTGCCAAGGAAGAAAGGGGGTCAGTAGTCTTATCCATCTGTAATGCATATGGACTTATAACAAAGACCAGAACAGCAAGCTATAATAGTGGCATTGTTTCCTGGGGGTAACCAACAGCCATCTAATGGGACGTAATGCCTGATACTGTGACCCTAGCCTATTACCAGTGGATGAGGAGGCCAGAGAGCCTAGAGAGCCTACTATTGCAACATGTCTAAACCAGCTTAATGTTAACTACATTATAAATACTTACCCTTTTGCCCACAGATAAGTATAATTTTCATCCCCTTTCAAAGGAACTTTTTTGTTTTTACATCACAGACCATTATGGGAAGCCATACTGGTCAAATGCAGAGAACAACTGACTGGGCGATGTCTAGTCCGAATTGATACATCTACAGTACAACTTTCCACACTAATTAAGGCTGGGGTGACAGTGAGGAAGGGGGATAAGGAAGTTTGTAAGAGCCAGAGGATCGGGATATCTGCTGCATGGTAGTATTTTCTGTATATGGCAGGGAAGTTTACCCTTTAAATTTCACCGATATGTCTGCCTAAACAAGACCTGAAAATTAATAACACCAGTAGACATGCAACATCATTCTCTCATGGGTGGGGAAATTTTACATGTCCCTATCCCTAGATGAAGTGCTATAGTAATGACACACACACACACACACACACACACACACACACACACACACAGAGAGAGAGAGAGAGAGAGAGAGAGAGAGAGAGAGAGAGAGAGAGAGAGAGAGAGAGAGAAACAGGGGCAGAGAGGCAGAGGCATAGAGATACAGAGCTATTCATTGATTGATTCAGTCTTCTCCAGGGATGAGCCTCCTAATAGATTATCTAGTCCCACGTGTTTGGCCCTAAACACAGGGACACATGAGCAACAGTAAAGAATAAGAAGCTCTGGGTTTGAAAATTAGTTGGCATGGGAGGAGTTAGAGGAGTTAGAGGGAGGAGAGGGAGATAAAATGTTACATATGAAACTCTGAAAAACTTAAAAGAAGGATCTTTTATGAGAAATTTAAATCATTCCAAAGCGAATTTACAAAATTTGTCACCTAAGATGGCACTTTTCATTTTCTTCTCAAGTGTGACTGTTTTGTGTCTCAATGTAGGCCAGCAGTATGTTAATGAGAATTTCAGTGATCAGGGAAAGAAGATTTAAACCAATGATTTGTCTTTATCTAGGATGATGCTGAACAACTCTGTTAACTCCATGACCTTGGAGGAACTGTGTAAATTATGCCTCTGGACCTATTTGTTCTTCTACAAAATCAGTTGATTCAGTGAGGTGGGTCCTAGTATGGAGGCCTCTGAGTCTGTGTTGCATTCAAATGTAGATGAGGAACAAAAAGGCTTAAGATGGTTTTCCCTGCTCTCACATGCTCCGTTCACTTACAGGCTGGAAGAGAAACAGAACTTCTGTGCTCTGTTAAGCAGTTGGTGGTATAGCATGTAGGAATTGGTAGAAGCTTAAAGTAGCTGCTGTGGTGGAAAAAATGCAGTTGTGAGAAAAATATCTTTTGTAATCAAGGAGTGAAGAGAACAGGGGGAAAGCTTATCATCTAGATAAGATGTCTAGAATTTTAAAAAGTCATTTGGAACCTTGCCAGAATAAAATGACTTCTGGAAGCTACTTTGAGAGAGCATGCTCCCAGAAATGTTGACATTGTGTAATCACCTAGTTGTAGTAATTCTAACAGCTGTCAGGTTCAAATACAGTTTACAGAAACAGGTTACCTAGTTGTTATCCACTTCTCTGGATAGGCAAACACTTAGCACCCTCATTCGTAAATGCTCATTTTTCTATGGTCAGAATTGTAGACTATAGGATATTCTCCCTTCGTATCTGCCATTTATTGGGCTGTTCTATCACTGAAGAGTCTACCACCAATTTAGTTTTGGTTCCCTTGGAGTGACTTTGCCTTTTCTCCGGGGGAAGCTTTTAAAACTATAGTCTTGATGCTCTCTTTCAATGTCACTGTGATATGACTAGTCATAGATTTAAATTTATGCCAGGTGACAGTGTACATTTTCCATCTGGGAAATCATGTGTTTAATTTTAGAATACTCTGAGCCATATCTCCATGGGTTTTGCTTTTCTGTTTATTTCTTGCTGAATGCCACTTGGCTATATCTTTCAACACATCAATTATTTCTAGTAATGGGCTGGCTCCAGATGAAATGATCATTTTCTTACATAATACTGCACACTGCATAACTGTGTATGGTCTAAAATTTTAAAAATATTTATTTTTAAAATGATGTGTATGAGTGTCTGTGCGGAGCTATATAGAAGTGAGTTCAGTAGCCTTTAGAGGCCAGAAGAAAGCATCAGGCCTCCAGAGACTGGAGGTATGGGAGCCTATAAACCACCTGATAGCAACCTGTGTTTTTATTTTTCTTTCACAAGTTACCTACTTTTATCAGGGAAAGTTGTAGTGCATTTTAAATTTGTTCTGTTTTAACTTTTGTCACAAGTGAAATGAGCTTTGTTTTTTGCCAATCATTTTTGTGTTAATATTAGGTTTTGTCTCCTCTGCTTTTGATGATGTCTTGCAGGTTTATTTTCAGTTTTGAGTTTAAATTGCCTTTTAATTAATTAATTAATTAATCAATTAATTATTAATATCCTAATTGCTGTTCCCGTTCCTGGTCACCCCCTTTCACAATCCTTCTCCCCTTTTGCCCTCTGTCCTTCTCCTCTGACAGGGTGGGGCCCTCTGGGTATCCCCCAACCCTGCTGCATCAGGTCTCTGCAGGGTGAGGTGCATCCTCTCCCTTTGAGGCCAGACAATATGCCCTGTTCAGGAACAGATTCCACAGATAGGCAACAACTTTGAACCCTGTTCAAGTTGTTGGGGGACCCACATGGAGACTGAGCTGAATGTCTGCTACATATGTGCTTCGGGCCTCAGTCCAGCCAGTGTATGTACTTTGGTTGGTGATGCAGTCTCTGAGAGCCGCCAAGGGTCTAGGCTAGTTGACTCTGTTGGCCTTTCTATGCTCTTATCTCCTTCAGGGATTTCAGTCCTTCCTTCTATTCTTCCATAAGAGTCCTTGACCTCAGTTCAATGTTCTCAGTTCTCTGAGCGCTTTCTTTCTAGCATTTCAGGGCTATCACAAACCTATACCTTTGGCCTTCAATGTGTAGCCAGTTCTTAGACTTGAGGTATAATACCTTTTTTTTTTTTTCTTTTGGATTTTTGGATTTGTTTTTTTTTTTTGTTTTTTTTTGTTTTTTTTTCCCCCGAGACAGAGTTTCTCTGTATAGCCCTGGCTGTCCTGGAACTCACTCTGTAGACCAGGCTGGCCTCGAACTCAGAAATCTGCCTGCCTCTGCCTCCCAGAGTGCTGGGATTACAGGCATGCACCACCACCGCACGGCTGAGGTATAACACCTTTATCTGGTGTGGATATCAAGAGTTCTCAAAGATGGTCCCAGGTGGTAGCTTATTCCAATACCATGATGTCATATTAGACAAATTGTCTTTCATTTATGACAAGAGTTTATCCACATAAACTCATTCTAAGTTGAAAGTAGTACAAATTAAAACTACATTTAATACTTCTGACCTGTTTAGCATTGTAACTTAGCCTAACCAATCTTGTATATTTTCAGAATGTCTATTTTATGCTACAGGGTCCCCAACACATTTAGCACAAACCTGTTATGTGATAAAGTATTGAGTATCTCATGTAATTTAGATTATTGTACTGGAAGTGAAAAGCATAATGGTTGCTGGAATGTTTTTGAACACTTATAAACTTGACAATTCCTAACTTAAGCCATTGTTATGTCAGGGACTGTATATTTGTTTACCAATTGTATTCCTAAGTGCACAGCTGAGCATTTTCTCAGACTGTGTCCCAGTTTTGTTGTACTATAGGTAGTAAAGAACCACTGTAGCCTTTGGCCTCAAGGGATGAACTTGCTACCACTTCCCTGCCATACACGGAGTGTTTAATTTTATTATTATTGTGTGTATGGCATGTGTGTATGCATGAGTTCATGAGTGTGTGTGTGTGTGTGTGTGTGTGTATGTATGTGTGAACCTGGGTGCACATAAGCCATGGTGTGTGTGTCTGGGGGGGGGGAGGTTGGTTCTGCTCTCCCACCATAGGTTTCATTCAGTAAGTGAATTCAGGTCATCAGACTTCTACCCACTAAGCCATCATTTCGTTGTCCACTCAAGGCATTGTAATTCATGTCATTGTGTTATAACACAAATGTGCATCTACCTATCCACATCAGAAACCTTAGTTTGGCTTACCAAGCTGTGACTTAGCTAATAGAAGCCATTTGCTTGCTCTTTCCTGAGTATGTCCTAAGTCTACTTAATGTGAACACCTTCATGTTCAGGCTTTTGTGTGTCATTTCATTGCAATTTTACCACAAAGGAAGTTGGGGTTTAGCAACTGGAAGTGTGCTACTTACAGCCTCATAGCTAGTAGGTGACAGAGACTTCTCCTATAAACTAGGAGAGCTTGAAAAAGCTTCTGGAGAAAGTGTTAGAAATTTTATGATGAATGTTTAGATGGAGAGAAAATAATGTGCTTTATGTCACCAAACAACTAGAGGTCTGATAATCAAAAAGTGACAAGAATTTCCAGTAGCTGCTGCTACCTTCCATTTTCCAAATGTGAAGTCTTTTTTTTTACCTTCATCTAAAATGCCTAAAGTGCCTTCACTAGTGCTTTTTAACACCATTCTGCCCCATCCAACGCCTCTAATGCTGGTCTGTGCTCCATATTTATTGTAGCAAAAGGATAGATGTTACCTTTATTGTGCTTTCCAAAGGGAACAAAAAGATAGAACTTTTGTCTGATGAAGTGTTTCTGTGCACTGTAGAATTGTTTTGAGATGCCTGCAAACCATAGAGAATGTGAACCTCCTTAGTGCTTTACAAATGCTAACTCATTTGGTCCTTCTAATGGGCATAGCTATGGGCTCCATTGCTAGCCTCATTTTGAAGATAAGTAAACTGAGGCTCAGAGAACTTAGGAAATTATGCAAGGTCACCTGGAGCAGGACTGACTGTCACAAAGCTGTGATTCTACGTCTGCTGCCTACCTCAAGTACCAGCTTCCACTGCGATGCTATAGTGTATGCATTAGATATTTTTCTCTTGCTGTGCTAAAATACCCTGACCAGAAGCAACTTAGGGAAGAACTTATGATTCAGAGGGTTAGGGTCCATAATAGTGGGGGAAAGGCATGGAGAAGACAGGCATAGTGGCAAAAGCAAGAAGCTGTCTGATCATATTTTCAAGCCATGCAGAGGAAGCAGAGAGAGATGGGGAGAGGGAGGGAGGGAAGGGATGAGCGAGGGAGGGAGGGAGAGGAGGGAGAGAAAGAGACCAAGGAGGGGGCAAGGCTTTGTAAACCCTCAAAGCCCACTCCAATGACATACTTCCTCCAGCAAGGCTTAACCTTCTGAAGGTTCCATAACTTTCTCAAGTAGCCTCCAACTGCAGACTAAGTGTTCAGATACAGGAGCCTCTGTGAGGTGTTTCTCATTCAAACCACCACTTGTGAATCCATGTTTCAGAGTTGTCTTTTATTTTTTAAACAAGCAACCAGACACATCAGGAATATATTTTATTTTAAAAAAACATTTTAATTGAAGCACCCTACCCTGCTACTAGTGACTTTTTTATTACCTGCCCCCACTATGCTTCTGATATTGTCAAGTTGCATAAAGCTTAATTTTATGGCATGGTTTTTCCTTGTCATTCCACTCCGTGTAGTAATTTCATCAAGTTTTTATGGAATGGACTGACTATAGGGCAATACTTTGCTAAGACTTATGGGAGCATGAAGCTAGGTGTAATAGTCCTATCTTGTATCTCCTTTGCAGTTCATTGTTTTCAGAAGGCAGCCAGGTCCAAACCAGCTATTGTCTAGTTTCTCATGGTACCTTTAGGTAACTATTATATCCTATGTGCCTTATTTAAGCCCATCTCCTCATGCTTCACTGATAAGGACTATAGGCAATAGGTAGCCACTATTTTCTTTTTTGAGTAACAAGATAGCCCACCTTTCCTCATGCAGGATGAGTTACAGTTGATATCTAGGTGCCTGAAGTTCTTGTTTCTCTTCTCTTCAGTTTCCTTCTTCATCACCAGATAGTGACAGAAACGGGAAGCAGTCGTAGATATACTCTGGCTTTAATGGGTAATGTCAGTGGAAGACAATAGGGTTTGAGCTCAGGGATGCACCCAGAGACAGTAACTAAGAACATGGCTTGGGCTTTGAATCTGTGTCTTACTGGCCTCAAGACTTTAGCAAGGTGTCTTCCTGTCTCAATTTCATCATCTTAAAAATGAACATAGTAGGAGTATAGATTTTTATAACTAAAAAAGTGAAAATCAATAGGTCATTTAGTGTCTGACATATGACCAGCCATATACAGTCATTAAGAGTTGCTATGATTGTTATCAGTCTATGACAAATGAAACAAAAGGGATGAGATCTAGTTGGAAAATAAAGGAAACTTGGGATAACCAGAGTGGCCACAAGCCAAGGATGAGTGCTGGCATAGAGCATGTGACCACTTATAATAGAATTAGTTTCTCTCTTTCTAAATGGTAAGAGGATCAAACCGAGGGGTTCACACAGGCTAGACCAGTCAATTTATCCCTGAGCCACCAGCCCTTGGTTTTTGTTTTTATTTTGTTCTTTTTGAGGCAGAGTCTTGTTATGGAGTCAAAGCAGACCTCCAAATTGTGATCTTCCTGTCTCAGCCTCCCTGGAGCTGGGTTTACAGGTGTTAGCAGCACATGTACATTCAAATCACTTTCATATTCGTGTCTGTGACCTTCTATGAGCTTCTCTTCTGCCTCTATTATTCTCAGGTCCAAATCCTCACCAGTCACCAGTTTCTACTCATAAGAGAAAGTCCAAAGGGACTTCTAACCTAAGGGAAGCTAAAGCAAGTGAGATGGATGAGTGCACAGTAGGGGCCTTCCAACCCTGCAGTCTTTGAGCCTGCAGTCTCCCACGGCGAGCATCATCTCTCTGTGTAGGATTTCTTTATTTTCTTGAAGATTTTTTGTCTGACCAAGATGCACAATATTTCATACTTTACCCAAAAACTCTTGATAAATATCTTTTATTCAAGTGGCAGCTTCAAAGGCTTGCTGTCCTGAAAAAGCACTAAACCAGAGAAAACAGGATAAAATAGGTGTTCTTCTCAACTCCTTCCAAAGTGTCTCACTCTGATGAGAAACAGACATGTGACATGTTGCTATCCCCTGTTTCTGGACCATTCTGGGGATGCCTCAGTTTTTTGGCCTTCAGTACTTTAGCCTTGGTAATATTCCAGTGTTTCTACCATGCTGATCACAGGCAGAGTGAGGAAGAAGTGTGTGCATTATCAGCTTACTGAGACCAACTTGCTGTGTGCTGGAGCTTTGCTTGCCTCTGACTCCTTCCTGGGGGTTCTATATAGCAGGCAGCAGGGCATCCACTCCTTGGCATCACATTATCGACTTTAGTTTTTAACCTAGTCCCTGTGCATCTGCTAAAATGGAGTAGTAGTACCTTTGCAGTTGCTGGCAGTGAAACTGCTGCATCTATTTAGCTTATGCCACTAGGTGGCACTTTAGGGACATTGCAGGAAATTGGCTCCGCAGGATTTATGTTTTAAAGTTTTTATTGACATATAACATAGAGATATCGAAAGATCTACATCGAGTGTACAACTCAATCAATTTTGAGAAGGCAAATACATACATGTAATATACACACAAATCGAGAAGTGGAATGTAACCAATACTTCAGAAGTAGCCTCCACCCCATGCTGTTTTGCCATACTTCTCTTCTTGGGATTGGTATTGTTTTGACTTCTAACAGCATAGATTACATCTGTGTTTTCTACTTGTATCAGCTGGGTTGTGTACCATGTATTTTTGTCTGACTGCTATTGCTTAAGTGATGTTTGAAATACCATATGTGATCATTGATGTATAGTATTCTACTATATATGCAAATATTGTAGCTTGCTCTTGTTGATGGATATTGGGTAGTTTTCAGATTTTGGCAATGATGAGTAGTGCAACTCTATACCATCATATCTAAACTGTTGAGTGGATCTGTTGCTATTTTTTGGGTATAGAGCATAGAATGTTCTGGGTCATAACCTAGGTGGATCTTCAGCTTTCATGGAAACTATAAACATGTTGACAAGGTGTTAGTACAGGTGTACTTCATTAGTGGCCCTCCATTTCCACTTGCTCATTCTCTTTTGTTCCAGATTTATTTATTTTTCACTTTTTGAGACAAGGTCTCAGTATGTAGCTCTGGTCAGCCAGGAACTCGCCATGTCGATCAGGCTGGCTTTGAACTCACAAAGATCCACCTGCATCTGCCTCTTGAGTGCTAGGATTAAAGGCATGCTTCACCATGCCCGAGCAGATTTATTTATTTTATTTTATGTATATTGATGTTTCTTGCATGGATGTCTGTGTACCATATGTGGGACTGGTGCCTGCGGAGGTTAGAAGAGGATACTGAATTCCCTGAAACTAGAGTTATAGATGGTTGTGAGCTGCCTGTGTAGATGTGAGAAATCTAACTCAGGTTCTCTGCAAGAGCAACAAGTATTCCTAATTGCTAAGCTATCTTTCCAGACCTTTCTTGCACAGTCTCAGCTAACTTATTTTATTGCTGCATCCAATTCTTAGTTTTCTCTTCTTTTCTTGTCTTTCTTTCTTTCTTTCTTTCTTTCTTTCTTTCTTTCTTTCTTTCTTTCTTTCTTTCTTTCTTTCTTTCTTTCTTTCCTTCTTTCCTCCCTCCCTCCCTCCCTCCCTCCCTCCCTCCCTCCCTCCTTCCCTCCCTTCCTTCCTTTGTAGTTCCTTGTTGGCAAGCTATTTTTAGCTGATATTTTAAAGCTACATTTCTCTCATAGATAAAGTTCACCCAGCAAGGCTTTGTCAGCCCATCTTTGGACATTTGTAATAGCTTGATTGTGAACTAAGAGTAGTTAGAAAAGATACTGTTCTACTACTGCATCACTCAGAGCCAGCAATAGGAGAAGCACAGAGGCTTTCCCAAGACCTCATCATGAAATGCCTCTGAATTGGGGGCCAATTGGACAGGCAGGCAAGGGGATTGCCTAAGGCATCTTTATTCAACTTACTCATGGGAAACTCAACTCTCAGAAGTCTGCCATAGATAGACAACTGTGTCTCTGGCGGCCATGCTGTGTATTCTACTATAGGTGTGTGATAGAATGTGTGGATTCAGCTCAGACCTCTGTCCTGTGAATAGAAATTATAAACAGAAAAAAAAAACCAAACCTTAGTGATGGTTAAAAAAGTTTTGATTTTATTTTACCCCCAAAGTAAAACACCTTCCTTAGTTGTATGAACAAGTGTGTTTCATGGATATTGTCCATAATCCAGTGGGTTTCCACAGTCCATATGAGGTTTGACCATGTGACTGCTGAACTCAGGGTTTAGTTTACAGTTGTTGATTTCTATCACCGACCTGTGTCTGGGAACCTTGGCAGTGTTTTCTCTGGTCTCTTCCATGTTGGATTGATGCGCTGCAAGGAAGGGTGCTTCAGAGGTGCTCAGTGCAAACTGGCTGACTTTAAAACAGTTATATTTTTCATAACTTCTCCCATCCTGTATTGATAGCAATAATATCCAGTGGCACAGATCTAGGTTGTGGATTGTTAGTCACTTTTACTCTGAACTGGAGCCAGCATGTTGTCGCTGTTGGTTTCCATCTATTCTACAAGGGAGAAAATGTCCCTTGCATTGAATTGGCTGCTATTTACAATGACAGAAACTATGCCTAAGAGATCAATTGTACCTTTAGTCCTAATTATAGCAGTTTTTGCCATTATTGAACAGTCATTATGTAATTGTGCTTAGCATTCTGGACAGATATTCTCCTTAATCCTCATAGTGCTATGAATTAGATAGATTATCCTCATTTTGCTGATGAAAAGAATTACAGCTTAGAGAGGTCAAGTATGCACCTAGTAAGGGCACAAACTGAATTTGACTGCATAGTGTGTACCAAGTACCTGCTGTGTTCTGTGATCACAGTTGCCTTTTGATCAGTGTTGAGTTTGTTGCTGTCTCATTCCATTTGTTGATTACAACAGCCCTTGTTTGATGTCACATAGGTTACAAACTGGGTGAATGATGACAAAACAAGGCACACATTGTGTTCTCTCAAGGGACTTACAGTTCACTTCTATTTCTCCTTTTTGCATGTGATTGGGTTGTGGATTGTAGGAAGCTCTGGTCACTGATTATTGAACAACAGGGTTTGTTGTCGCTAGGGTGCTGCTGGCTGTTGATTCTGCATCTTCTGTCTAGATGTGGCCAGGTGAAAATCAGGCACTCACTGACATTTAGAATGCTGAGATGATGCTGAAAATACCCAGAAGGCTGCAGTAGGGCTGTCCACACATCTCTCTAGAATCTAGCTGTTGCTTCTAGGATTTTCAGGGTTAAACAAAGCTTGTTTCTTTTTTGAAAATAACTTATGTGCACTGGTATTTTGCTTGCATGTATGTCTGTGTAAGGATGTCAGATGTTGGAGACAGTTGTGAGCTGCCATGTGGATGCTTGGAATTGAACCTGGGTGGTCCTCTAGAAGAGTGGGTCAGTGCTCTTAACCACCAAGCCATTTCTCCAGCCCTGTGTTTCTTTTTCTAACCCATGGGTATGGGTATTATAAAAATGTCAAAGTCACCAATTATTCATACCCTGGCAAAGTTCTGCAGTTGAACTTTAAAAAAATAAAATTGGAAGTTTTTGTTTCAATATCAAATTTTGAACTAAATCTTACTGCTAATAATGCATTTATAGTCTTATGACTTACTCTCCCATTCCATATATAAGTAGCTGAGCAACCAGTTTTGAAGCCTAGTCAACCCTTCCCAGAGTACCTGTGGCTGAGTCCTGACCAGTGTCTCAGAGACTCCATCTTAAAGAATTTGGTCTATCAGTACCCAGAGTTGATCTGGGATGGTTGCATAAAAATCACACAGGGTCTTGTTAAAATCTGTTTCTAATGTTCTACCCCTGGGAAAACTCTGATGAGAAAAGACTACAGTACTGTCTTGATATTTGTAGTTTATTAAACTTCCCTAGATAATTCTCTTTTGCCAGCTATATTCGGGAGCTCCTGGGCTGGAAGATTTGGAATGTAACTGTGCCCAGCACAGGCTCTCTGTGGTTGAACTAACTGGTTATGAGTCAGTTGATGGAAAAACCTTTGCCTGGTAGAGAGATTGTATTGTGTGCAACAAACCTCCATATAGTGGGGATCCCACTATATAGCTTTGAGTTAGGATGAGATACAAGCTGAATTACTCCACTCAGGATGGAATGGTCTGAATAAAAACCTAAAGTCTAGGGAAAAATCTGCTCAAGGTTCTGCAGTAGCCCAGGTAGGAAATGTGATGAGCACTTATGCTCAGATCTGGAAGTAGTTCCTTTATTGAGCTAGCTTGCCTCAGTTGAACCAGAATTTATGTTGGATTATGTTATTTAAAAGTCTATAATTTTTCAGCGACATAGATGATTTCTACTCTGTTTTAATGCTGTGTGTGTGTGTGTGTGTGTGTGTGTGTGTGTGTATGTTGTCTTATGTTGCACATGTGGAGGCCAGAGGAAAATTTTAGGGAGTTGATTCTCTCCTACTATTTAGGTTCTGTGGATTGCACTCAGGTCATAAGGCTTTGTGGCAGGTAATTTTACCTACTAAGCCATCTTGAAGGTCTCTATTTATTATTATTATTATTATTATTATTAATTTTTTTTTTTTACCAAGGATGGGATGTGGGTGCCTTCATCAGGGTTACTATTGTTGGGATGAAACACCATGACTAAAAGCAACTTGGGGAGGAAATGGTTTACTTTGCTTGCACTTCCACATTGCTGTTTGTGGTGGTTTGAATGAGAATGACCCTCATAGGCTTATATATTTGACTGTTTGGTCCGTAGTTGGTGGAACTGTTAGGGGGAGGATTAGAAGGTATGGCCTTGTTGGAGGAGGTAAGGTATATCACTGCCAGTGGACTAAGGTTTTTAAAGCCCATGATGGGTCTGGTTTCTTTCTCTCTGCAACTTGTGGATCAGGATGAAAACTCTCAGTTACTGCTCCAGTGCCCTTTCTGCCTGTCTGCTGCCCCACTTCCTGCCATGATGACCATGGATTCACCCTCTGAAACTGTAAATAAGCATCCACTTAAATACTTTGTTTTATAAGTTACCCCGGTCATGGTATCTCTTCACAGCAATAGAAAAGTAAGACACTGTTCATTATTGATGGAAGTCAGAGCAGGAACGTGGAGGCAGGAGCTGATGCAGAAGCCATGAAGGAATACTGCTTTTTGGCTTGCTCCTTATGGATTTCACAGCCTCCTTTCTAATAGAAATCAAGAATGCTAGCCCATGCGTGGCACCACCCACAATGGGCTGGGCCCTCCCACACCAATCGCTAATTAAGAAAATGCCTTACAGAGTTACTTACCTACAGTCCAATTATTTTTTCAATTGGGGTTCCTTCCTCTCAGATCATTCTAACTTGCGTCATGTTGACATAAAAATTAGCTAGCACATGGACCATGATATTGAAGTCAAACAGCATGTTCTTCATTCCAATAGTACTCGGTCCATGCCCTGTGTTCTAAAAGTACATTCTATAGAGTATTACTTCTGCTGGATGCTAATGGGAGTAACACAAAAGGAAGGAAATGAAGCCAGTGAGTGAGTCTAGGAAGTGCTGTGGTCAAGCAAAGGCAAGTGGTTTCTTTTCCCTTGCAGCATTTCAGAGCACAGAATGTATAATGTATTCCATGAAACTTCAAGGAAGAGATGGGTGAGGTGGTGCTTTCCAAGCTGATCGTTATATATTTTCCTTTTATATCAAGGACTGGCAACTATGGCTTACAGTCAAGTTTGCCCTTCATCATTGTTTTGTAATAATATTTCTCAGAACACAGCTATGCCCATTCATTATATTGTCTGAGGCAAAAAAGGTTGCCCATCTCCTGAACCTAAAATATTTACTGTATGTCCCTTTATGGAGAAAGCTTGCATGCCTCTGCTCTAGACAGTTCATGGATTAATCTTCGTGTAGCTGCAGTAGAGAGCTACTGCCACAGGGAACTATGTAGCTCTTTCTAGCACTATGCTGTGATGCACCTGCTTAATTATATTCAGTTTCTCTATGCCCATAAAATTTCCCCTCTTGCTTGGAGCTATTTTCTCTCTCAGCTATTTACCCATCATCCCAGGTCAAAGCTAGAGATCCTTATCTTTGTTTTTTGTTTCACTTAACTATATTTCATCAGTTACCAAGCATGTACTCAGTTTCTAGTCTAAATAGTTCTCATTGACTGCATGTTCCCATTCTTGTCCACCTGGCTTATTTTATGGTTTATTTTAGTTTCTTAAGATAGGGTCTTGATAGATGGATAGCCCAGGCAGTCTTTGACCTTGCAGTTCCCCTGCCTCAAATCACAGGTGGCAGTGTGTGTGTGTGTGTGTGTGTGTGTGTGTGTACATGATTTATATAACAATCACATCTTGTTTCATTTTCTTCTTCAGCATTATTATGGAATTATCTTCGCTTCGTGTGGGTTGCATCCAATCCTTTCCACTCACTGGGTCCAGAAGAAGCTTTTGAAAGTGCATAGGAAATCAGGTCATTCTCCATATAAAGTCTGTCAGTACATCCAGTGCCTTCAGGCTAAGCTCCAAATTCTTAACATTCACATACATGGGGCTAGCTAGAGTCTGGTCAGGAAAATATGAAGACTATGCTATTTCTTAGTAGAAGAGATGTAATTTAAGGAATTAAGGAATTAGGAATGTACCAAAAGAATTAGCTATTTCCACGCTTCTACCTGCTGCAAGGTAGGAAAAAGTGTAGAAGTGGGAAATAGTGTCACATATGCAGGAAACTTGCATTTATATCTATCTACAAGTGAGTCATTCATTGTCTGTGTCCTGCTGAGGGTGAGTTTGGGAGGCAGGCTTCCTCCACTGAGAAGATAGCTATAAGACCTTAGTAGCTAGCACTCAGAGCAGCTAGTTGGATGGGTATGTACCGTCTATGTAAAGGTGATCTGAGCTTTGACAGCTATTTGCCTCCTTCCTATAGTTCATACTTTTACCATTGCCCCTGGCATACCAGAGGCAAAACAGTCTCTATAGTGGAATAAATGAGTGTGCAGAATGCTCTCTGTGGCTGCTCTGGTAAGTCAGATGAGCAAAGGCCATGTCTTATCAGCCATGGGAAAATACAAAGCAGCAGGTTAATTTTTCACATCCAGAGTAGTATCATCTTGTTATCTAATGAGGCTGTTTCATTGCAAAACTAGAATGAAAGGGTTTTCATTTATATTAGAAGAAGGAGGGATATTAATATTAAAACATTGTATATATGTGGTCAAAACAAGTGGTTGGGAAGGTGTAAGTCCCATTAGAGAAAGTATTGCTGGTTTAGTGGCTTTTTGATACACTTTTGTTTTAAGATTTATTTACTTTTATTTTATGTGTATTAATGAGCACAATGCTGGCATGCTTGGTGCCTGTGGAGGCCAGAAGAGGGAATCAGAGCCCTTGGAACTGTAGTCATGGATGGTTGGAGCCACTATGTGGGTACTGGAACTTGGACCTGGGTCCTCTACAGGAATACCAAGTGCTCTTGGCTACTGAGCTATCATTGCAGTTATTTTGTTAAATGACCATGATGTGCCTGCTAAGACACTATGCTTATGGCCATCGATTAGGGCTGCTGTCAGTTTTGGCCAGCAAAGCTACATTTTGCATGGAGGGATGGTTAGGTTAATACAGAGTCTTATAAGTGTTCAAAGTGTTGAAAATAGAGACTGTTGGACATGCAGCCCTAAATGGGACACCTTTATCACCCCCTACAAGGCTTGTGAAACATCCCAGAAGAGAGGGTGGGAAGACTGTAAGAGCTGGAGGAAGTAGAGGACTGCTGTGAGATGCCGACTTCCAGACATGACGTGCTCATGGGAACTCATAGAATCCGAATATGTAATTACCTGCACAGGATCAGTACATGGTCCCAACACAATCTGTTCTGGAAGGGAGAGGATCTCATGAGGCTCCACCCTTCCCTTAGCGTCTATAGGCAATTAATAATGACTAGAGGAGGAAGAGATTTTCTTCTGTGTTGTAGCCGCTAGTAAGGTGCCTCCATTCCTGTAAACCAACTCTCTCACTTGTGCATTTACAAGCAATCCTAGTGAAACTCATTGGGTCACCAAGAAATCAAACCCAAAACACATAAATAAGGGAGAACTCATAAGGGAGAGGAAAGGATCAGTGGGAATGTGAGGAGGACAAGAGCACAGGGTAAATACAATCAAACATATACATATATATGAAAATTCCATAATGAAACTTGTATGTATAATTAATATAAACTAAAAGGCAATGAAATAAACATTATATGTATAATGCACATTATATATAAATATGTATTTCAAGCTTCAGTGACCTGGCTCTCTGCTTCCTGACTGAGTGTATGTTGTTTCATATGGAACCATGAAGCCACAACTGCTGTTTATAATATCAGTTTTAAGCCAAATGGATGCTTCTTTCATTGGAGTTAAAAGTTGGACTTTAGTTTCTACAACTAAGACTTTTGCACAAGGCCATGCTGTTGACATAGTAGAGTGTTTCCCACCTCCACTTTCTTAACTCCACTGAGGAAGAGGCCAGCTACTGAGGCCCTCCTGCCTTTATGGATTATCATTCTTCTAAAAGTGATGATTTACAGATGTGTAAAGAAATAGCAAAGGAACCCCGCCACTTTATGCTGCCACCCAGCTGCTAAGCCTGATGTGGAACGCGAAGCCTATGCTATTTTCATGAAGGGAAACAGAATAGCTTATTGTGATGAGGCAGTTTTGCATGTCTAAATCTCATTTTCAATTTCTCTTACCATAGAGCTAGTTTTCTCTCCCTGTGCCGCCTTCTGACAACCCCCCCTCCAATTCCTAATTTCCACCCTTTGAGATTCATGCCTTTGAATATTCAGTAGAGAACCCCATTTCAAACCAGTCCTGAGGTAACAAAAGGTGGTAGGGAGGTCCTGGGGTGTTCTAAAGGAAGCTGTTGGCAAGATTCTCTCTGAGCTAATATTAAACAGTTGTCTGTCTTCACTCCTAGAGCAGGAACACTCGGGCCACTGCATACAATTTCAAGATATTTGTAAATGGAAAAGTCCCACCTCAGAGCAGCCTAACCACTGCCTCCTCAGCTTTCCACCAGATGGCTGCTTATTTTTAGGTGGTAATAACAAAGACAGTCTACTGCTTTTGCTGGGCTCCTAATTCTCATTTACGTTGAAAAGGTCAGTTTGTCATCTCCCTTGGTATTTCCATGAGGAAACTTCACTCATCTCCACAGGGAATCGGTGGAAGATACAACCTCTGCTTACTTTGTAATGGGAGAGAACTAGCAAATCAAAAGGCAGCAAAAGGCAGCATACCTGGCCACTCCTCCTCTGCTGCTTGCCTGCTGTGATTTGTCCCTGCACACCTGTGGTCCCTGCAGGGGTCTGCATGCATAGACTTGGGGCCAGAGCATATACCTTTCAAGTAATAAATTGCAAGTGGCAGGCAGGAAGGGACCTCAGATTCAAGATGGATTCTTCACCAGAAGCCCTGTATTGGAGTGGGTGGTAAGTTTTTAGCTGCTAGAAAATGACATTTGACTCATGGATCTTAGAAAGTGATTCAGAACTCCCAGGAACAAGGAGGGGTGAATGCTGCACTCTCCAGTCTGTTGACAACATGTGGCTCCTGGAGAGCTTCACTGGTACTTAACATGCCCCTAAACAAGCTCTCCTTATTCTTCCTTGTGATGGAGTGGCCCCCATGGATGCATATATTAACTAGGGGGAGGGTAGCATTAGGAGGGGTGGCCTTGTTGAAGGAAGTATGTTACCTGGAGTGCTCTTTGGAGTTTCAAATCCCCAAGCCAGGATCTCTCACTTCCAGTTGCCCCCTGATTCAGACATAAAACTCCAGGTTCCTTCTCCAGCACCATGTGTGCCTGCATGCAGGCATGCTGCCTGCCATGATGATAATGGACTGAACTCTGAAACTGTAAGCCAGACCTAATTAAATGTTTTTCTTTTATAAGAGTTGTCATGGTCACGGAGTCTCTTCAAAGGAATAAAACCCTAAGATACTGCTCCTTCTACACTTCCTGTCTGAGAGACTGGCCTCAATCTTCTGATATGCCAGGCTAAAATTCTGGTTGTCTGAGTATATGTACGTATCTTAGCTGGGGTTTTATTGCTGCAACAAAACATCATGACTAAAGAGCAAGTTGGGGAGGAAAGGATTTATTGGGCTTATACTTTTACATTGTAGTATGTCACTGAAGGAAGAAGCCAGGACAGGAACTAAAACAGGGTAGGAACCTAGAGGCAGATGCTGGTGCAGAGGCCATGGAGGGATGTTAGTTACTGGCTTGTTTATCATGGCTTGCTCAGCCTGCTGTCTGATAGAACCCAGGCTCAGGCATAGATCCACCCACAATGAGCTGGGCCCTGCCCTATCAATCACTAATTAAAAAAATGCCTTACATCTGGATCTTATGGAGACATCTTCTCCATTGAGTTTCCTTCCTTTCAGATAACTCTTAGTGTGGGGGTTAAGTTGAAATAAGACTGGCCAGTATAATAGACCTTTGTGAGTTTTCATTGGACCTACCTCTCTTCCCCATCCACACATGTATCTCTTGTAGCTGACTGTATAATACATTTCACTCAGACCTCAGCTACATGTCACCTCCTAAGTCTTAACTATCCTACAAGAGTGAGCGCTCCTATAATCCCCACTCCTCTACCACACTATATTGAAACATGAATCTCTGATTATTTATCTACTTCTTCCACTGGACCACCAGATGGCTGTAAGTAGAACTGATCCTTGTTTATCTTTGAATGCCAGCATATCCAGCCAGAAGTAACTGTTTGATAAGTAATGCCTTGTAGGAACAACATTGAGACCTATGAGCATCTAAGGCTGTATCATACCATGGTAACAAGCTTAGCTTTGGAATTCAAAACCTGGCCTCAGACCCTGCTATTTGTATGATCTTTGGGTGAGTTTCTTGACTTCTTTAAGTTTGTCATCAGCAGGCTGGGGATAATCCCTACTTAAGGCTGTGGTGATGTGATATAATAATTTATGCGGAACACTTGAGCAAGGTCTGTATGACACGTACATGGAATTCAGTTTGTCCTGGAGTCTAATCATAGCAACAGCAGCAGCATGAATAATAACACAGCCATCTCTACTGGAAGGAGAAGTTGTGAGAAATAGATGGAACTTGACATCGGACATGGCGAATGTGTGTATATAGATTTAAAAGAGGTAGAGAGTTGTTGAGGATAAAATGTAGGAACAAGGGCTAGAGATATTATATAGGAGTAATTGCCTCACAAGTATGAAACCTTAGGTTCAATCTCCAGTACTGCAAAATGAATGAATAACTAATTTGACCAGTGAGGTGGCTCAGTGGGTAAAGGTGGGTGCTAACAAGCCTTACAATCTGAGCAGGATCCCTGCACCCCACATGGTGAGAAAGGAGAAGTGACTTCCACAAAGTCCTCTTTGACCTCCATACATGTACCATGACACACATATGCATGCACACACAATAAATAAATTCATAAAAATGTGTAAGTAAGATTCAGGAGCAGATGGTGTTACCCTGGGAAAGAATGAACATGGGAAAAATTGGGGCAGGGGAACTGAAGACAGAGAACCCCGAGAAAGTCTACATTTCAGGAGTTAAGAACACAGTCGGAGTGGAAAAGGGAGAGAGAAGCTCAGAGAGTGCCACTTCTCTACCACCTGAGATCACCAGGGGTGACATTTTGGAAGGGAAGTGAATGAGGAGAATATAAAAGGCAGCTAGAGTCTGCTAACCTTAGCTCCCTGGGAGCCAGTTTGTTCATTGTAGGAGGCTAGAGATGGCCATGCATGGGGTGGAGTGGCAGTTGTCTGCGCTACAATTGTAGTGTGAATTAGTTTTCAGTAAATGAAGGACTGATACCAGTGAAATGTGCAAGTCACTTTGCTCCTAAGTAGCTGGTTTTTTTCATCATGTCAGCATTTTTGCATCACTGCTTAATAGCAGCTGAAAGCAAAGTGCTCTACCACAGCTGAAGGTGCAAATCCTTGGGGACCCAGGGAGCCTTATGTAAGTCCCATTTACCCTGTGTTCCACTATGTCCTGAAGCGCTTGGGAGTATCCCCTCATCCGTCTTTGTGCACCCAGGAGTCAGCCTTTCTGATTAGTACAGTCATTACAGTTCTTCCCTTTTAGAGGTAAATGGCTATGTTTATTAGAGTGCTTCATTTTTTAAAACATTTGTGTGTGTATTTGTGTGTGTGTATACATGTTTGTGTGTGTGTGTTTATGTGTGTACGTGTGTGTGTGTGTGTATACACACGCGCGTACCAGAAGAGGACATCTAATCTCTTAGAGCTGGGTTGTGAGCTGCCTGGTGTGGGCACTGAGAATTGAACTTCAGTTCTCTGGAAATGCATGTCTTAACTACTGCACCATCTCTCCAGCCCATACAGTGTCTCTTTATTAGGAATTTAATATTAGAAATTATGGGTCTGTTATGGTACTGATTGTTTTTCTCAGTATTCCTGAAGTCTTTTCCTAACCCTTTCTCATCTAATATTTATTTATAATTTTTGTAAAGTGTTAGTTTTTAAGAAATCTGTATGTGAAAATATATGAGATACTCGTGGTCCCTTTTCTTGATACTGGAAGGGATTAGCAAGGTCTATGGTGGAAGATTTTCCTAAGAATAACTGTGGATCTGCGGCTTGGTTTAGACCAGTGTGGCTTGGCCTTCCTGAGTGACATTTTTCCAAAGCGTTCTTGATTATATGTTTACACAGACAGGTTTTGCATATATACCTTCTATTTGATCTTGTTCCAGTCTGAACCAGTGTCTGAAGCTGACTTACACCCTCAGCTGAACAGAGCTCCTTCCCAAGCTGCAGAAAGCAGTCCAACCAAGAAGGTAAGAGCAGCAGAAAGATGCTGTGGTGGTAGCATAAAGACTTCTTACAGAAACTTGAAAGCCTCCACCAAGATGACTGTGACTTATCCACAGTTCTGAAGTATGAATTCTTTCTGAAGATTAGGATCCTGAAGGCTCTGGGGCTGGGTCATGGATATCTCTGGTAGTTTGTATTCTCCTCAACCTTCCAACTAAGCACGGCTGCCTTGCTTTTGACAAGACCAAAAAATGTTTTGGAGGAGCGGGAGAGATGGCTTAGCATTTTAAAGGTGCTTACTGCTCCTGCATAGCTAGGACCTGGATTCAGTCCCTAGCACCCATATGGTGGCACACTACTTCATGACCTCTGTGCTCATTGTACACACAATGGTGCACACACATGGGGCATACACACACACACACACACACACATACACACTTAAGAATAAGATGTGGGGAGAGCTGGGTGACTTTAGTAAGCGTCTGAACATCTCCTAATGAAGCAGACAGTGTAGGTGGTGTAGCTTTGCTACTTTGGTTTTGGATATGCACACACTGCTCTCCTAAGAGTGCAGCCAGCAGCCTAGGACCCTTGCTTACATCAAGTTTCATGCATACCTCATTTCAAAACAATGGCACAAATGACTCCTGCCTTGTAGTAGCCATTTAGTAGTTACAAATTTGTGGTCAATTTCCTTTGAAAAATGCCCTGAATATATCAGGGATGAGACACAGGGAGCCCATTTGGCCTGAACTAGTTTTGGATGCATGTGCATTAAGGCAGACTGTATCTTTCGCATGAAGTTTTGAGGACAACCTTCTATTTACCATCTCATGTCTATGCATTCATGGTTGGGTTTGCATATGGTTAAAATCAGATACATTACAGGAAAGGACATGTATAGTGAGGAAAAGGCTTATATAATTCAAGGCTGTTAACAAATAGAGTTCTCCATATGACACCCCATCAGAAACCAACTTCTCTTTCTTCTTGACCCCCTAAGAGAAAGCTCCAAACAATAGCCCACTGATTTCTGCGGTGTATCCAATTGTGTTCATTAATGAGACTGCCTTGTTGCCTACAGAGGCAGATTGTACAGTCTGTTTAAATCAAGCATCTTGCTGTTTTGCCATTCATATGCTCATTTTGAAATTCTTTGAATAAGACAGCAAGAATTTGGAACCATCTAGTTTCAGCCAGTGACCCCAGGTAACAGTGGGACTCTTGTTAGTTTCCTGTGTGGTGGGTAGGACAGCCTCCCCTTCTTGGCACCATGATTTCTTGTCTTGTTCTGTTGTTGCTGTTTCCTTGGTTTTTAAAATTAGCATGCAGAACAGTACATTTCACTATCACACTTCCGGACGTATTTGACGTATTTGTGTGTGTTGGTTCTCCCCATCTTTGTCCCTCACCTGTGTCAGTTTTTTTTCTCGCATCTTGGTGCCTTGCCTTTGCCTGGCCATGCCATTGGGCCCTGCTCTTTCACAGCTAGCACTAATCACTATTGCTCCCCATTTACTCTCTCACCCTCCTTTTGATCTTCGCTATTATCCCTTAGACTATTCCCTTAGACTATTCTCAGTGCACCTTGGCCTTGGAAGGTGACATGGGGTCCCCTAAGAAAGCAGGTCAACTGTTTCCTTGAACACACTGGACTTCGTGTAGGGATCAGGAGTAGGAGAATGATGAGCATATGATTAAGACCAATACAGACTTTAAAATATATTCTTCAAACAGGCCCAGAGTGGGGCAAGAGTCAGTTTTGTCTTCAATTAGAAGAGACCTTGTAGTTACAAAAGAGTAGTTCTCAATGTTCCTAATGCTGTGACCCTTTAATATAGCTCCTCATGTTGTGGTGACCCCTCCCCAACCATAAAATTATTCCATTGCTACTTTATAACCGTAATTTTGCTACTGTTATAAATTGTAATATAAATATCTGAGGGGTTGAATATCTGAAATGTGACCTCCATAGGGGTCACAACCCAGAGGCTAAGAACTGCTGTTATATGAAATCTATGTGACTTTAAATGACAAGAAACTATAGATTGTTTACAACACTTAAAAAGAACAAGAGTCGTGTCACTAGAATCTTATTTTGGTGTCCTTCTTAGTAACAGCAAGGGTAGTAGATTTCTAGTGTATTTTAAAAAGGCAGATGGGTAGGGTATTTGCTGGAATCCATTGCCTGCAGCCCTCCAGCACTCACTGAGCTAAGTATCAGCTACAGGTCTGTGGTGTGTAGTTTGAATAGAGACATCTTTTGATCTTGGGCACAGAACTGTGGATAGTGGCCTGAGAGACGGAGGGATCATAAAAACCTTTTTGAGTATTTTGGGTTTAATTCTAATCCACAGGATGCACCACATGCTCAGCCTCCATCAAAGCCTATTCGCAGGAAATTCAGACCTGAAAATCAAGCTACAGAAAGCCAGGAGCCTGCTGCTGCAGTCGGAGGGGCAACTTCTGCAGCAATGGTGAAACCCAATCCAACAGTCCAAAAGTAAGTGGCAAGAAGATAAGTGAAGAATGCGGGGAACTTCCTCTTACATATCTATATGCATATGTACTTGTTACAAATGTGTTGAGTTTCTTTTCTTCCTTCCTTCCTTCCTTCCTTCCTTCCTTCCTTCCTTCCTTCCTTCCTTCCTTCCTTCCTTCCTTCCTTCTTTCCTTCCTTTCTTTTTTCTTTCTTTCTCTCTCTTTCTTTCTTTCTTTCTATTTTATTTTAAATTTTATTTATTTATTTATTTATTTATTTATTTATTTACATTTCAAGTGTTATCCCCTTACCCTATTCCCCCTCCCAGAAACCCCCTAACACATCCCCCTTCCCCTTGCTTCTATAAGGGTGTTCCTCCACCCACCCACCCACTCCCATCTCCTTGCCCTGGCATTCCCCTACATTGAGCCTTCACAGGACGAAGGACCTCTCCTCCCATTGAAGCCTGACAAGGCTGTCCTCTGCTACATATGCAGCCAGAACCATGTGTACTCCTTGGTTGGTGGTTTAGTCCCTGGGAGCTCTGGGGAGTCTGGTTGGTTGACATTGTTGTTCTTCCTATGGGGTTGCAACCCCCTTCAGCTCCTTCAGTCCTTTCTCTAACTCCTCCATTGTGGAACCCACACTCAGTCCAATGGTTGGCTGTGAGCATCTGCCTCTGTATTGGTCAGGCTTTGGCAGGGCCTCTCAGGAGACAGCCACATCAGGCTCCTTTCAGCAAGGACTTCTTGGCATCCACAATAGTGTCTGGGTTTGGTGACTATCTGGGATGAATCCTCAAGTGGGAATGGTTGTCATAGTTATCTCTGCCGTGGTGATGGTGATTGTGGTGGCATTAAAATAAAGGCTCCCAATCTGATGGTAAATTTTATACTCCTGTTGGCCTGATCCAGCAGAGCAGGCAAGTCCTAGGCAAGTGTTTGGTTTGGTTTCCCATCTTTCTCTCTTTCCTTCATAACCCTTTTTGTGTTGGTCCAGATTTTCCTATGAAGGAGTCAACATAGCAAGGGCCAGTTTCTCTCATTTGATGCCTGATCTTAAGTTCACTTGGGGCACATGGCCAGCTCAGTGATCATAGACTCAATTCTCAGCAGAATTAGGGTATGGGGTATGATTTTAAAACATCTTCATGTAGAGTTCCTGTCATTAGTTACCGCAGTACTTAATCATGCAGGCAGATCTTCCATAATACCTCCTTTACCATCCGGAACAGATATTGGAGGGATTGTGGAGACACCATGGACAGGACCAAAGATCAGGACAGGACCAAAGATCAAGACACTTCTGCTTTGGACAAACCGCCCTCCTTAGAAGTCGTGTCTTTGAGCTCTATTCTGTAGTGACATTTGAAGGCAAAATCCTGCTGCTGTCACTCGACTTGAAGTGATCCTTGCTAGCCAGTATCACAAATACTTGAGCTCCCTTGTGATATTTCTGTAGAGGCCTTTCAAATCTCAGGGGCTCTAAGCTTTCCTTCTGCTACACTCTTGTAGAAAGAACAGCAACAGGCTTTGTGGAAGCTGGGTCCTGTTTTGGTTCTTTGTATCCTTCTTGAGAGGATTTTTCTTTCCCCAAAGGCATAGTTCCCTGAAGCCATCAAGCAGTACAGGAAGTGATTTTCTGCATCATTGTCACCTTCCTAACCAGGAGGATAGAGTTCTGTCATGCACAAAGATGACTATGTTTTCCTTCTTCATTTGAGCTTCATGTTAATTCCAGTCAGTCACTGGTAGATCACAGGCATCTGGTGAACCTCACACAGAGAGATGTTGCTTTTCTCTCTCTCTTTTTTTTAAATCAGCTTTGTTGAAATATAATTTGCATATGGTGGCTTTTAGTATATTCACAAAATTCATGTGATCATCACCACAGTATAATTTTGGAACCTTTTTTTGTTGTTGTTATCTCCAAATGACTCTATGCCCAGTGGAAGTTGTTCCCCAAAATCCCTTCCCTGCCCAGCTCCTGGAAACCACTAATTTTCTCTCTGTCTCTACTTTGCTTACATTTTACACTGGTATAGTCATGCATCATGTGGTCCTTTGTGCTTGACTTTTTACTTTTGTTAGTGTTTGCAAGGTTCATTCATGTTGTAGCATGAATTAGAACTTAATTTTTTATATAGAATACTATTCCTGAAATTCTTTAAGGGGCTTTTGTGTTTCCTATTTAAGGGATTCTACTTTTTTACCTTTCTCCTGTATTTCTTTAAGGGAGTTATTTATGTCCTTCTTAAAGTCCTCTATCAGCATCATGAGATATGATTTTAAATCAGACTCTTGCTTTTCCAGTGTGTTGGGGTATCCAGGGCTCACTGTGGTGGGAGAACTGGGTTCTGATGATGCCATGTAGCTTTTGTCTCTGTTGCTTATGTTCTTGCCCTTGCCTCTTGCCATCTGGTTATCTGTGGTGTTAGTTGGTCTTGTTGCCTCTGACTGGAGCTTGTCCCTCCTGCAAGCCTGTGAGCCTGTGATCTTAGGTGTGTCAGCACTCTCGAGGAGACCATTTTTTCCAGGCAGGATTTGGGTACAGAGGATTGTGGAACAGCTTTAGCTCCAGGATGAAGATGGAGACCAGAAGGTTCCTGTCCCTAGCTGCTCCACTATTCCTGTGCCCTGAGTGCTCCTGGCCAGTCCCTCTTTGGATAGTTATTGGAATGAAAGTGGTGATCTCACCTGTGGTCTTAGAAGTGAGAACACTCCTGGAGACCAGCTCTCTTCAGGAGGGATTTGGATACAGAGGGCAGTGGGATAGCCTTAGCTCCGGGTTGGAATACTTTTCTACTCTATTAATGTTCCACATATTATTCAGTGATTCATCAATCAGACCTTTGGGTTGTTTGACTCTTTTGCATATTTTAAATAATGTTGTAGTGTTGTCTGTGTTCATGTTTCTGTGTGGACTTTGTTATCATTTTTCTTGGGAATACATATATGGGTAAAATTGGGACTTACATGGTAAAGCTATGTTTAACACATTGAAGGAGTGCCAGACTCTTTTTCACAGTGACCAGCCACTCCATTTTACATCTCCAGCAATGTATGAGGGTTCTAGTTCTCTACTTCTTCATCAATATTTATCTAATTTCTGTAAGTATATATATATATAATTTTTTGAGATTATAATACTAACATTAATCCTTCTTTTCCTTTCCTCTCTTCAAACACTTCCATGTGCCCACACCTTGCTCTCTTTCAGATTCATGGCCTCTTTTTTCATTAACCATTGTTGCATTCATATAACATTCCTAAATACATAACCAAAACCTGTGCAGGCTGTATGATGTTACTGGTATGTATGTTTTTAGGGCTGACCACTTGGTATCAGATAACCAATTGCTGTGCTCTTCCCCGAGGAAGGCCGTTTTTCTTGCTCTTGGCATTCCTTAGTTGCCTGTAGTTCTTTGTATAGGGTTGAGGCCTTGACTTCTTTTCCCTATCCGTGTTAGTATGTCTATTGGTATTGTCTTTTTTCGGGTCATGTTTATTTAGGCAGTCATCTATCCTAGTGACTGCAATGTAGCATCTTATGTGGTTTTGATTTGCATTTCCTTAATGATGAAATATTGTTGAACATCTTTCCTTGTACTTACTGGCCATTTGAATATAGTTTTGGATAAATATTTATTCATATCCTTTGCCCACTTAGAGTTGAATTAGGGTTCTTTTATATAGTCTGTATATAGCTCCTTTGTCAGATACATGATTTTCAAATATTTTCTCCTATTCTGTTTGTGTTTTTTCACTCTCTTTGTATAGTTTGAAGTACCAAGTTTACATTTTTTGTGTGTACGTGTGTGCGTGTTTGAGACAGGATCTCACTCTGTGACCATGATTGACCTGTAACTCAATTTGTAGACCAGTATGGCCATGAACTCACAAAGATCTACCTGTCTCTGCCTCCCAAGTTCTGGGATTGAAGGTATAATCTCCATTTCTGACTTGGCACTTAGATTTTTATTGTCATATTTAAGAAATTGTTGCCTAGTCCAAGTTCACAAAGATATTTACTTAGAAAGAAAAGTCTTGTCACTTTATAGCTAATGCTGTCTCATATGGTTTATTTTGAGTTTATTTTGTATCTCATGTGAAGATGAGGTTCAAATTCATTATTTGACATGATAATTAGATAGTTGTCCCTGCAGTGTTTATTGAAATGGTGTTTTCTTCTATTCATTTGTTCTGTGAATGTCCATCACCATGCTAGTGTGGGAATCACGTAGTGTTTAGCTAAGAGACTAATGCACAGGTAACAGTGTGATAGTCAGGACCTAAGTTTTCACGTGAGAGGATTTTATACAGCTTCTTAATTTAGTTCCAAGACTAGTTTATTTTGGCACAATAGAAAGGAATTTAGTGTTCATAATTTTTCAAGGCTGGGAGCAAAAGACAGCATATACAAAATGGTTTGGCCTACAGGTCTTTCACAAGCCAGAGTTTAGATTGCCTTAGACATGTGATTTATTTATATATATATATATATATCACCCCTCCCCCACTTTTCTCATTCACAGTGTTAGTTGCTAGGTACTATCTTTTGGGAAAATGAGAAAAAGAGTTCCAAACATTTTCTGTAAGCCTAATTCTCTAACAGAACATTAAGAAAGGCTAAAAATAAAGTAGAACTAGTTGTAAAACTGTCATCAACTTTTATAGAAATTAACATAAAAAATGAACCATTGTCAGAAACAAATTTAGTTTTTGGCACACACAAAGAAATAGTAAGTTTGTCCAAGTAAACTCCTGAGTCCAGGTTATGTGCAATAAACATTTCATAATGTGTCATCATTAATAAGGGCAAACATGGATTTGGTTTAGAAACAGTTTGGCTTAGTTGTTTCTTTGCCCTATCTTTGTTTTCTACTAAAGATGAACCTTTGGAAAATAGAATTATTCATGCAGTGTGGAGACAGAGGACACCATATGACAGTACCATGGCTTTGTGCCAGACTCTGTAGTCTGTATTCTTCCCTATAACCCCAGAGTGTGTTCTAGCAGCTAGTATAGACTGCCTGCATGATGTCTCAATGTTGTTGGAATTTTTTTCCTTTTCTCCTTATGCTTTATATATTGGGATTGTCTAAGGGATTGATGGCTTGAATATCTGATGGAAGTGCTTCATTTCCAACAGTAGAAAAGGCAATATAATATTGGGACTTAGAATATGCACCCAGTTTCCTTAGGAGAAACCAAGGCCCAGGGATAAGGCTAAGAAGATGTATCCTTTTCCTAAAGGCAGGCTCTCATGTAGTCATGGCTGGTTCTCTGTGTAGCTAAGGATGATGAACTCCCCATCAGCCTCCCCATATTGCCCAAATGTTGGTATGATAGGTATGAGCCAAAATATACAGGCTAATATATATTTTTATCACTTAGAGAATCCTCTTTATATTCTTCCTGGGAAGGAATTTTTTTAAGATAGGATCTTACAGTATAGCTTGGGCTGGCTACCTTATAGCCTAGGCTGGCCTCACACTTCTGTGAATCCTCTTCACTTAGCCTTCTGAGTGCAGTGCCATAGGTATGACTATGACAAGCTTATCTTCTTTAAAATAATAAATATATTGTATATATGTTTAAGATTCTCAAAGAATAAGTAAAATTATATTTTTCAAAATTTAGATTTTGCTACTTCAGCAGAAAATATACTTCAGAAGGGTAGGATTGCCAGGGATCTTGTCTTCTGTTAAAGATTTTGTTGGGATTTACCTTTATCCATATGCTAATGTGACTTGTCACCAACATATTTATATTTCAGGTCACATGGAAAGGGAGAAAGAACAAATGGAGAGAAAAAACCCCAACTTACTGCTAAAATTTTTCTGATCTAACTGACTTAAAACTAAGTCACATGTTCTTACTCACCTACCAAGACAACAGAGAAATACAATTTATGGTTGGGTAATGTGATCATCAGTATTACCTGATAACTTGACCCAGCCTAGAATCACCTGGGAGGAAGGAAGAGGGTCTTAAGTAAGGACTTGTCTGGATCAGGTTGGCCTATGGGCATCTCTGTGAGCAAATTGTCCTGATTTTTAATTTATGTAAGAAGATCCAGCCTACTGTGGCTGCCACATTACCTAGGCCCACGGTGCTGAGAATGTAAGTTGGTCTGCATGCATATATTTCTCCATGCTCTTGACTATGGATATCATGTGACTTGCTTTGCACTCCTGCCACTGTGACTTCTTTGCTATGATGGACTATAGCCTGGAATTGTAATCAAATAAACCCCTTTCTTATCTAAATTGCTTTTGTCAGGGTATTTCATTGCAGCAACAGTATGAAACACTGGGAGTAGGGCAGGTGGCCACATACTCAGTTGAAATAGAAGGGTTATATAATGTGGATATGGTACACAAGAGGGCATAAGAAGAGCTTGGTGGTACAGAGCTTGTCTAGTACACACATGGACCTGAGTTCAATTCCCAACACCATAAAAACTCTTTTGAGAGGCGCTCTGCCACAGACTCTCATGCTGACACAGTGCTTCTGCTCCACGTGGAAGCATGACATATAATGGAATGAAACAAAA